>NW_014556584.1:132660-150877 GCF_001313825.1 Dinoponera quadriceps
GTGTGTGTGTGTGTGTGTGTGTGTGTGTGTGTGTGTGTGTGTGATATAATATATATATATTCACGGTTACTCTAACGAGAGAGAGAAAAACTATAAGTACGGATTACCGTCCTCGGCGGTAAAAAATGAAAAATCATGGAGATGTGGCAGTGCCTTGAGCAACCGTTTTATGAAATCAACCCTATCTCGCCTCCCTGTTACCCTTCTCTGCATTGTTTTACTCTTTTGTTTGTTTTTTTTTCTTTTGAACACATGACAAAATCGCTCGTCTTTGTACGATAACAACGTTATTTGTTTTCTTCATTTTTTTCTTCGTTTGTTTCTCGGTTCTATCTTTTGCTAACTAATCTAGCCTTGCTCGCGAGATTCATGGTTTGTCGAGCCTATCACGCATATAACATCGGATACTGTAGTAGTATGTAATATTATGCGTAGTATGTAATATATAATGTAGGTGTATGTAAACGACGCATCGTACCTGCGCGTATTATGTACCTATTAAGAGACTGAAGTTTCATTTCTCTCTTAATTTTCTTCCACGCACTTCCCACTTGAAGATCACTTCAACTCGCGCGAAGATTTTACAACAATAGGTACATCCGTCTCTCTCTTTCCCTCTCTTTCTCTCTCTTTCTCCGTCCCTCTCTTCATCAACCACCATGTAACAATTAACAATATTCGTAGCCGTGATCGCGTTCACACGTGTGCAGGTCCGTAAGAGTCACTCGTCACAGATCGGCTAGTTATCGCGATCAAGAACCGGGGAAAGGTTTCGTTTTTCTACAGCGAACGTCTTCTAGTTACCGTATCGCATGTTGGGTCTGAGATCACCAGAGGATATTATACCGTAGCGTGTTTGCATGTGTTTCATGTGTGTGCCTGCGTATGCTTTTATGAGCGAGTGTGTTGTGTGTGCATGCATGGGTGTATGTGTCGCATCTGTTTTCACAGTTTGTAGCCGTCGCTTTAGGTCGCGCATGGTCTCTCTCTCTCTCTCTCTCTCTCTCATTCTCCGCTCTTCTAAGATAACATACTCTCTCGATAAAAAGACAACAAAGAGGGCGAAGACGCGAAAGAAATGGCGGGGGGAAGCGTCCTACAGAGTCAGCGCCTGCATTTGATGGCACGTATCGCTCAATTGATCGCTCATCTGATCGCCGGCAGCCGGATGGCCGCGCGGAGTGCCGGGCGGCGTTATCGGCATCCTGTTGGCCGGGCCGTCGCCGGCGCCTCCCAGGCTGTCGTCGTTGAGCTTGACCGCCGGCGTCGTCGTCGTCGGCTGCATTATACCGTTCACCTTGTATTTGGGCTGCCGCAGCATCGTCTGCGAGCCGGTGCTCGAGTACTTGTCGGACGGCTTCCGATTGGCGGACGATAACGTCTGGGCGACCGAGTAGCGGCCGCGCTGCTGTTGACCGCCGAGGGGCGTTTGGGACGGGGACATGGACGAGGATTGTTGGTAACGGGTCTGAGTCGGTGTGGTGTAAAACTGGACCTGGGGGGTGGGTGGTGAGATAGTAGGAAGGGGCCGTGTCATGGGTGAATAGGGGGCTGGCGGTGGGCTCGCCGCCGGCTTCTCCTGAGTATCCGCGTTGTTGGCCGAAGACAGGTGAGCGGGTAGCGTCGTACCGGCGACGCCGTCCGCCGTTTGCGAAGCGGCGTCGTAGCCGACGTCGTTAGGTCGACCGTTGCTGTCACTCGCGTACGTGTCCAACCGGCCGCCTCCTCTGTAGCCGTTGTTGTTCGACATGCCCTTGCGACCGTAAGAGCCACTCATCGACTTGCCGATCTCGTAGTAGGTCGTCTGGTCGTCGTAGCTCTTGCGCCCGTTCGCAGCGTGCTGCTCGTAGCCGGACGACGCGTTCACGTAGTTAGCCACCGGCTTGCCGCCGTAGTTGGACGCCGTGAGATTGACCCTGTGCGCGGCCGACCCGTANAACCGCCGCCGCCGCCGCCGCCGGACTTGAGGAAGCAGGCCGCCGGCGAGCCCACGTTCGACCCAGCCGTTCTCTTATTATTGTACGGGATTGGTAATCGCGACGACATCGATATCGTCTGGTATTTGTGTGACCCGTCCGCCGCCCCGTTGCCACTACACTTGCCATTGTTGTTGTTGTTGTGATTGTGCGAACCGCCCTGCTGCGACTTCTGATGATGCGTTAACGGATGGTAGCCGTGATTCTGTTGACCCCCCTTCGCGTAGCCGCCCCCTTGACCGCCGGTGAGCCCCGTGTACTTGCCGCCACCGCCGCCGTCTCTCGAGTTGCTGTGGTGCGTCTTCGCGTTCTCGTACGACTGATGCGGCGAGCTCGCCGAGTACGGCGTCGGCAGCAGGCTAGCGTTGCCGGAGGCGCCGTGGTAAGGCGGCGGTGCGTGTGGAATGTACACGGTGGCCGGGTGGTAGACGATCGTGCGGCAATGCATCGGCGCATTGGCGGCGGTGCAGTCGTCGGAATCGCTCGAACAGTTTTGCGCGCCGTGCAAATTGGCGGCGGCGGTGTGTATCGCGATCGGTTGGTAATTAGCGTAACGACCGGACACGGGGAATTTCACGGGCATTAGGGACACCAGAGGTGTTGTTGCGGCTGAGGCAGCCTGCGCCTCACCGTGCGGTTGCTCCGAGTGGCTCGCCGTCGGACGTGAATCCTACGATTTCAGTGCACTGAATAGTATAGCTGCCGCTCTCGATGAAAGACACGCGTCTGCTGTGCCCGTGTCGATAGGACGCGCGCTCGAACGAGAGTGGGGGGGGGGGGAAGGCAGAAAAAAAGGAANCACCCGGTGTGACCGAAAGGGCGCGTCACACGGAACGACGACTGTTCTCTATCGCGGCCGGGGATCTTTCGGTTACGCGCGCATAACGATTTTACAAACGACCTCGTTCTCTTTTTATTATCGCGCACGCCGCGTTCGGCCGGTTTAATCCCGCCGGCGGCCGCCGATCGAATAAATCCTCATAGCGAGTGGAACCAACATCGATTGTTCGCCCGTTAATAGCGAGACCAGCAACGCCATCCGTTACCGCTGCGCATCGATAAGGGAGATGCCCCGAGATGCGCGATTCTACAGCGACGTACGTAGAAACCAGAGACCACGTTCGCGAAACCGAACGTCGAGACCGACGATGTTTGCACGTGGACCGAGCATTCCCGCACCTCTAAGATGGCGAGTCGGAAGATGGCAGGATTTAAGGGGCAGTGAGAAGTCGCTTTGCTAGCGTTGCTGCCTCGTTCTGTCTTTGAGAGTCTGTTAAAACCCAACACATCCCGTCGTAACGTTTTCAATGATTTTAACAAGCAATGCTCAACGCAAGGATGCGTTGTTTAGTATGCAAATTTAGAGGGGCACGATATGCAAAGTGTTCAAAAGTAATCGGTGGAATGCACAACACAATTGCATACACAGAGAAAAAGGTTTGGATTTAGCATACGTGTTTGTTTGGCTTGGGTTTGCTTAATATAAATAATGTAATTTAATAACGAACATCATTTTGTTTGAATCAAGATGTTATTTCACTAGAGTGAACCATGTCGTTTGATAGAAAAAATAATAGAAACATTATTTTTGGTCTTCAATAAAAAAGAATTGATTTCATTGTACAAGGTGTCCCACCATAAGGGGAAACACTTAAATATCTTGGGGGCTTAAATATGGAGACATTAAAAAATCGAAAAAATGATCGTTAAAAAGATTTTTCTTCCATGATGTTCCTCCTTCGAAATGATTGAAAAATTATGCATTAAACATTTCTCGTATCATTAAAAACAAAGTAGATATTTATATATTCTCCTGTTGAGATACCCAGTATATTAAATATTGTTCCACTAAAACACAAAGGAATTTTGTAACATTTTTCTAACATGATGTTATTTCTATCAAATAATTTATTGTTTGTGACAACTATTCCAATGTTTAAATGAAAATACAACAAAAAGGTGTTATTTGATATAAAGATATTTATTGTTTGAGAAACCAAACAACCCCGTTTTTTTAAATCAAACATTCGTGTGTTTGCTCCATTCCAAAAGATAAATTTGTCTCAATTAAAGATATTTTATCAAATCCAAAGAAATTTTTCTCTGTGTATGTATAAAGTATTATGCTAAGTAAATATCGCTATGTGCAATAATTATTTAATCAATGGAAGAGTAAATTTAACAGGCCTTTATTAAAAGCAAAGCACGGATGTTATAGTGTCATTAGAATATTAATATCGTCAGTATTAATATTATTCGTGAGAGGATAAAGTTGTTCAGCGTGTAACGCAGGTACTGAGTATTCTCAGCCAATCGTACACGAAATCTACCTTCCACGCTTAAACCGAACCTCGAGTCCCGATAACGTTATATTGTAAATTCAATTTTCTTCGATAATAATTATTTGCACACGCTATATCTAAATAAGACAAATTTATGCGTCTTCTACGTAGCAGCTGACATAGTTTTAGAACGCCTATCGCGTCTCTCGACAGACCTCTAAGCCAGAGCAGGAAAATAACACTGGCAAAAATCAACTCCTCACTCCATCTTAAACTGCCAACTTCCGGCCTCTCCTCCCTCCTGCCCGCGGACGGAATGCTCGGTCTACGGATACATGTCGTTGGTCGAGACGACCTGAGGAGGCGCACAATCGGACAAGCTCGAACACCAGGGGCACTCGTGTCCGACATTGACAGCCACGAGACTCGGAATCGCCGAGGGCGCGTAATACGCAAGTCGACGTAGAATCGAGGACGACGGGTGATAGGAACGCCGAGGACGATGAGGGGAACTCACCTCCTGCGGAGCAGCCTGACCGTCAGACGTGGTGGTTTGCTGGCACGACGCGTCCGTAGCGTACAACAACAGCTGCTGCTCGGTCAGTCCCATAGGTGCGTGCGGCGGGGGCGGTGGGCCAGCTGCAAAAGAGTAGTACAGATGATCCACCTGTGCTGGGGGAGGATGCGGGCCCGCGGGCACCGGTGGATGATGATGTGGGGGCGGTGCAGCAGGAGCGTAAAAGTGCGTCGGAGGTGGAGGAGGCAGAGATGGGAGAGGCGGCGGTGGGCCCGCCGTCGGCGGGCTAGTCGCTCCTGTACCATTATTGCCACTGCCGGAATTATTGCCGCCACCGCTCGTGTTGCTCTGCGAACTGCCAGTAGCGTACAAGTATTGGGGTGCCCCAGCGGCGGCTGCTCCTGCGTAGTATGTTTCGTACTGTAGACAGAACACAAGGTTGCGGTGAGTATCCATTCGTTCGTGCGCTCGCTGGTGGCGGTGCTTCGCGTTCGAGCATGAATGCCGAGTACGCGATAGTCTTGCTCAAGCAAGACGCATGTTTCCGTAAAAAAGGGGGGCGGAGGGGTTGGCAAAATTCCAGATTTTCTGGATAAAACTCATGCCGGTGGTAAGTAACCGGTATTTTCCAGGAAAACCGGTGAAACTGGTATTTTCTGTTAAAAACGGTAAAATAAAAGGGAGAAAGAGAATTCTTTTTATAGATGTTCTAATTATAGGCAATCCAAGGCGAGCCCTATAGTCCCGGCAACAATCTTGCGTGTGAAAAACAAGTGTGAAAAGCGCGCGATCATGTTCATATTTCCTACGAATCTTTCCACGCAGTTCGGTTAAGTTATTATTATATACGTATGTCGTTTAACGATGAAGTCGGTTATAACGTGAGTAATTTGAAGAATGCATCAGGAGGAAGACGCAAAGACGCTGTACCGACTTGCTTTGTATCCTGTTCTGTTGATGACGTTGATAAGCAGATACGTATCGCTCGTGGAACATTAATTAGTACAAAAGCGCGACAACTAAAACAGCATTTTTTAAAGTGCAACGAGGTCAAAGTAAATGCAAACGCGAGCCAGCTCTATATCGGTAATAATCTTTTATTATTGTTTTTCTCGTCAAACTCAAAACTGATATAAAATTTAGTGACATTTACATTTCCGAAGCCTTTATTTTATTAAAAATATATTCCACATATCAATTTGAGTTACAAAACGACTTCACTATTTACGTTCGTTTCATTTTTCTTTAAACCACAGCGATATGATCTGCTAATTAAAGCAAGAATGTCTTTAAATGTGCATAAAGTTACGTAAACATATTTTAGTGTTACACACACACGTTGATCCTTCTGATAGTTTCTGCCAGTTTATCCCATCGGACAATAGTCCGGGACGGTAAAGACCGGAATTTATGGTTTTATCCACCTTACTGGAATTTTCCGGCCATTCCTGCGAGGAAGGGGGACAATTGAATTCGCCGAGACGGTACACCGGTTTTTCGGCGAATCGCAGTTTGCTTTTCTTACGGCGTTAAATTGTGTGTAGCTTTTGAAAAAACGCTGAATACGCGCGTACAGTTTGCGTGTCCGTGGTGGAAACACGTCCGTTTATTTTTACTCCCCCTTCCCCCGCATGAAATCACGCGAGACTCTCTCGTGAATTGTCCTAAACGTAAGTTCACGCCGCAAAGAATCGACGTCGCCGATCGCCGCGTCAATTGTGCTAGTAGTACTCGCGTTTCCCCGGACGCTCCGTAACGTTTTGGATCTGATTAATTTTTCACACGAAAAAAGTTTCATATATCGAGGTGATCGATAAATAAGATATCAACCGCGTAACGCGGCGATCTGGCTCCACCGGGAGAGGGGGGGGGGGATTTTCAAGTTAATTGACCTGGCTCTGATATTCCTTTCTATAAATACAAACTGAAGGATACACATCACTCCAACTTCGATGAACTTTAAACTGACGTTTACGAGAACAGCCGCATTCACAATGAGAATAACAGGTCCACATAATATGATTCTATGTAAGCCAAGCGAGTCTGTACACTTCAACCCGCGCGTATGTGTGTGTGTGTATGTGTAATGTATCCCAATATATCAAGTAGTAGTCATTTCCTAGATCATTCCAAGTTAAGGAAGAGCAGCGCAGCGTGTGAGAAAAAGAAAGAGAGAGAGACGAATCACACTCGAGGATTACACTGATGAACGAAGCGTTAATTACTACGTGGCGTAACTATTTATTGACTGACGGTCGACGTCCAAGGTGAATCGTCGTCTTATTGTCTCGTACGTATATATACTTGAATTTCACATTAAAAATAGAAAGAGCGGGCGGGCGAGAGAGAAAGAAAGAGACGGAAGGAAGAAACTGAGAGAGAGAAATACGAAATTAAGCCATTCTAAGTCCATACCGCGCGCACATGCCTATGTACAACAAACACGCTTCTCGACGGATGCTCTGCGGAGGATGAGTTTTCGATGTATTCTATTTCCGCGCTATTCTCCCGAGCGTCTGAAGAGTTCCGTTCGAGGGGAGATCTATCGCGACAATATTAACAGCGGGAAGGTGTCGTTTCAGTAAACGCGCGTCGCGTGCGAGAAGACCGCTTGGCACTACTACAGCAGATGTCGTCGGAGGGTGAGACGAACAAAGATGCGAAAGAGCGAGAAAGAGAGAGAAATGAAATAAACACGGTGTCATGCCGAGTACGAGAGTGCAAATAAAGTCGGTAAAGCGCCTTAATAACATCTTCACGTTGCAACACTTAATCACAAATCATTATTAAGAGAAATAATACGTGTGTATGAGAGAGAGAGAGAGGAGAGAGAAAGAAAGAGCACAAGTCACAGATTTTTGTGAGACAAAAAAGGCGTTGAACGAGAACATGCATCGGCAGGCCGTGTGAGAGAGGAGGCTTGGCAACAAAGAAAAAAGGGAAAGATGCTCGAGAGATGACGAGCGGCATGCTCGAGTCGCTTAGCATAGACCATATACCTTTAGACCTCAATACTGTATAGCGTCGAGAAGGACGTAAGTAGGCATTTGCTGAGGGTTGGGTAGAAACGCCGGTGGTATGGCTTCCCCCATCAGACCGTTTGTCTGTCAAACCGCAACCGATATACCGTTTAATAAAAATACAAAATACAGAGACGAGATAGATAGATAGATAGACAGACAGAAAAAGAGAAGACGGTTAAAGGATCTTAATGCTAGTATTTATATGTGTGCGTGTGCGCGTGTATACGTGAGGGACCCAGGGAGGACGGCAGGCTCTTCCAAATGAAGGGAGAAGGATCAAAGAGGGCAGAGAGAAGTGTAGTAGAACGGCTGATAAGCCGTCGGTTGTTCTTTACGTACCGGCATAGGCGAATACTGGTATTGCTGCGGCATATACAACGACGCCGGCGCTGGGCACGGATACATCACAGGAGCGAACGTCTGATGGCCGGTAGCCGCTTGAGGACCTAGACATAACATTTGGATTATCAGTCACCATAAAGTCAACAATAAACGTGCCGCATTAAAACTGCCCGCGTTTGTATTGTCAAGAGAGCTCGCCTTCAAGAGCGTTCCTACCGCTACTCAGCGGTTATTAATACACTTCTGGGTAAAAGTTCACTCGGGCTTATGATCGTACAAGTTTGTATATCAATCGGGCACACGTGTTTTCGTGATTTTGTTGCCTCCATCGACTATTTAAATGTAAGAAAAATCGGATAGTCATTTAAGACAGTTGTGTCGCAGAGTGCCGTATCTTCAGTGGCGCATTAAAGGGGTATACACTCATAAATTCAGTATTTATCAAGCAAAATTATATGCTCCTGTATGTTTATTTCGTTACTTGAATAATAAACGTAAATTTAAAACGAAGTCGAGGTAAATATTTATGTACAATATTACAAATATGAAAATAATATTAATTTTCTTATTAATGCTATTTTTCACGCATTAGTTGCGCATAATAGAGATGCACAGATAATAGAAAGAGATATATAAGTATTTAAATATCTGCATATGTGTATGTATTTCGAATATTACTGTAACAGGGTTGTCATAAAGAATTAATTTTAAAATTCCCTGACTTGGCCATGTTTTCCAGACAATAGAACTTTCCAAGAGCAACATGTAATCTTAAACTTTAACGTTTAGCTGAGACTGCAAGGAAGGTAGCTTATATATTATTAGAAGCAACATAAAGTTAAAAGTTTATATAACATAATATAATCCTGAACGCAAATTCGGACCAACAAAAAATAAACAAGTATTGGAAGAAAGAATACGGTACAGAGCATTTAAGGGAATTGTGAGCAAAGTTCAAGATCTCAAGTTTTTTTTATACCTTTCCTTGACTTTTCCAAGTTTTCCCTGACATTTTAAACTTCCATAACTTTGCCCGGCTTTCCAGGCCTGTGGTAATCCCGTATAAAGCTATGAATTTTATACTGCTGTACTTTCAAAACAAAATAGTCAATAATTCTAAAACTGTTGTATATCTCTATATTTGTCCTTAATATCACCAGTAGTTTTTCATTGAAATGCTAATTGTGGTGTGGAAGAAATTAAAAATAGAATTTAAAGATAGGATATTAACCTCAAGGAATACGTATAAAAAGTGTCATCCTTGCGAATATCTCAGCTTTCGAGTGGTCAATCTGCGTGCAATTGCGCCAATAATGAGATCGTATTTAAATCTATATATAGTGCAGGTTACAACGAATTCTTAAGAAACTCATTTTGTGCTACAACTATCCAAATAAAAATTCGAACTGATTTGCGTTAATATTTATCCTTAAGAATAACAATCTCCATGACAAATGTGAGATCTGTTTACTCTCTTTCGAGTTAGTCCCGACTTCCGAGTAAACGCGCGAATAATTATACTCGAGTTCAAATCCCAGATCTATCCCCCCCCCCGTAATTAGAAATCCTCATTCCTCTGTCACGAGAATTTTTCAGCAGTTGCAGAAACGCGCGGACACATATAATAAAATACGTCGTTGGTAATGCTCACCGAACACTCCGGTAGCTTGATAAATCGTTCCCGGGTCCGTCGGCGGAGCAATGGAAGTTGCCGGTGCAGGAGCTGCCGTGTTATAGAATGTCATGCCGTTCTGATAAGCGAGACCCATACCTATACACACCGTGAGGCGCAGACGAGGGAGAGAAACGATTAGAAATACAGTCTCCTACACGCTCCGGCCGATTGTTCGCGACGCGTTGCAACACGTGTCTCGCGCGCGCGCAATTAACGATCACCATACCGTTCGTATAATAGTAAGTACTCGTAGGCACGGAAGGAGGCGAACCGGAACCACCGTCGAAAGATCTGTTGAAGGGCTGCTTCTTGATCGCGGGCGCTATGTTGAGCTTCCTCTCTCTCAGGACGATGCATTCGGACTGCAACGACGAGCGGATAAATGTAGTAGAAAAGGGAGGAAGGGAGGGGGGGAGAAGGAGAGAAAAAAAGAACGCTTCGGCATCTTCAGTGGCGTCAGCCGTCGCGCGCTGAAGCGGACGATCGTTCTACATCGCGCGACACGAACCTCTTGCTGAAGACGCTTCGCTTCCTCCTCCGTTTCGAAAGTGACGAAGCCGTAACCCTTGGAGACACCGGCGCGATCCGAGATAATTTTCGTGGCCTTGACGTTGCCGTAGGCCGAGAAGAGTTGGGCGAGTTCCGCTTCGCTGGTGCTGGCCGAGATGCCACCCACGAAAATACGATTAGGCACCAGCGTACCGTATTTCGGCGCAGCCATCGTGAGACTCGCGGCCGAGGCAGGGCTAGAGGCTGGACTAGACCCCTCCGTACCACCGGTCGAAGCCGAACTCTAAACAATCAAAGCAAGCCTTACACTCGTTTACGGACTGCGTCTCGTGCGAGTCCCGCGCACGACGAAGGACTCAGGATTGTGTATATTCGCCGACTTTCCTCAATTCCCGTGTATTTTCATGGAATGCGAATAAATACGTGCGTTTGGCCATACGAGAACGTTACATCCCTGCAACACCGTTGCACGCCGTCCGGCACGAAATTACTCGTCGAACGATGTATCTCAAGCGAGATATATCGCGTTTTCATTTTTCGAGTTAGAGTTACTATCTTTAGATTATAAATGAGGGGAATACAATCTCTAAATATTTATTATATCTAGAGGAAGTAGGAATTTTTAATCACATATTATGGAGACTGAAGTTCTAAATATAGATATTTACATCACACGACTCCGACAATACCCTCCATCCGATATTCCTCATCTTTCCGGTTAAGATAGGCAGTATTTCGACTTGGGTACATCGTATTTATATATTTTTGTATTATGACCGTTGGTTTTTTGATAAAAAATCGGCAATTCAGTCACATTAAATGCAACAATAATGTACACATTGAATATGATTAGCAAGATATACTTAGATGTAAATTAGGCAAGTTAGACTAAGTTTCACGAATTCCGAACGCTTGAATGTATCATTTTTGTCATCTCTATTTTAGTTTGTAAATCATATGTTACGGCACGGTACGGCATTTTAAAACACGTATGTATGCGAAGATAAAAAAGAATAGAAGTAAAAATAGTAAAACAGAAGCCATTCTAAAACCATAGAATTATAAATAAATAAAAAGTAAATATACACGGAATGCATACACACACATACACACACACTGTTAATGTTACATTCAGTGTGACCTAATTACTGATTCTTTTCAAAACCAAAAGTCATAATACAAAAATATATAAATACGATGCACCCGAGCCGAAATACTTTAACCGGTAATGAAAGACATTACCGAAGTTTTCCGTAGATGGTTAGAACACTTTTTTCTATATGCATTTTAGAACGCAATCGATGCTGCGGCCAATGTGAATGGGTGAAATTATAGTCCAATGAAAGAACTTATTTTTCGAAAACAACCTCCCCCCCCCCCCCTNGGACTATCGGCTGCATTCCGATCTGCATCGAAAAAAGTTTATTTGATTTCAATGCGATAAAAAAAAGTGCGCCGTTTCTTAAAAGAGCACAGCTGATAATTCTAATAATAATGAAACTTACACAGTAAAAAAACATCTCGTACTTATGTTAAAATCGGTCCTTGTTCAAATTTGCGTTAAATTTTTAACCGTGTGTTAATTTAGCATATTGTTTTTAAGTTACCTCAACATTTTATGTTGTATCAATATTAGGTATTAAAATAACACATTTTACACTTCGGTGTCGATTAAACGCCTTAAGTTTGTGTAAATTTTCGCTATATTTATGTCACTAAATCACACAGTAATTATGTTACTTTTCAATATATTCATCTTGTGTAAATTAATGCAACAATTTGAGCGTGAATTCAACACAAAATTTTGTCGCGCTACAACCGTGTACCCTCGATCAAACGAGAACTCACTTTTGCGACTTTCATCAAGTTTCGAGACACACATACAATCGATCCCCTTATCTCGCCCGAGATCCTCTCCTTCGAGGAACATGTCGCCGGTCGAGCGAAGACCGCGAGTCCTCGCGGACGTTGCGTCGCGCAATTTCACGCGTTCGACTGGCGCCGCCGAGGCTGCGGCGCGTTCTCGCGATCCTCGGGGAGCGTCGGGCACCATTATCGCACGTCGAACCGGTTTAATTAGTACTGTTAAACTTAATGTCTCGAGCCAATTATGAATTTCTCTTACGTACACTCGCTCGGCCGTCGCCGATCGCCGGGCATCTCGTCGTTCGCTCCGAACGACTACTCTCTCTGCGTCTAGCGGGCCTTCGAGGCGAGTTTACCCTCGGCGAAATACCGGGAAGCGCTCGACACCGCTCGACAATATGCTCGCTCGCTCAGAAGAGGGTGGGGGGAGGGGGAAAAAAAAAAACTTTCTCCGAACGGAGCTTCGACCTGGCCTCCCTGAGCCTCGCTCGCGGCTTCGTATCACGCGTATTATCTGCCTACCGTTCGATTGAGAACCGGCGCCGACATATCTCGTCGCGGAAATATCCGAAAGCAAGTAGCTGTCGATGATTTGTATACACATGTAAACAGCGTTCGTTAATTAAGAGCGTCGTGCGTGCGCTCTCGCCGAGCGGGAACGTTGATTATGAACTACCGAAGCGAAAATGTATATACACGCGGGGAAGATGTGCGGCGTCGGTCGGCGCCTCACGATGTTTCCTTGTCCTTCGCGAATGTAAATGTTCCGTGCCGCGCCGTTTCTGTTTCGTTTTCATAACCACGTTCAATTACGCTCCCTCTCTCTCTCTCTCTCTCTACGCGAATCTCGTTCCATCTTCCTTCTGTGTCGATGATGGTATAAATTTTCATCGTGGTTCCTCAACGCCAGAATGTAACCGCGAGGATTTACAAGCCATGATGCATAATATCTCGACTTAGCCGGGCGGAAGAAGTGCGTTTATAACACGTGCCAAAGGCTGCTGCCGTCTCTCTCGCAACCGTCCTTTTTCTCCTTTTCACGAGAGAGAGAGAGAGAGAGAGAGAGCGCTCTCAGAGAGCTTAAATCTCTCCGAATTAGATTTAGTAGCGGCGGTTAAATCACTCGACGCGCAATTGTCGCCACGACAGTTGCTGAGTGACGGGGTGCGTAAGTGTGCGCGAAGCGATATTAATATTTCAAGCGACACGCCGAAGACAGTATTTGTTTTAATAAAATAATAGATATCACACACAAACACACACACCATATATCCACAATATCCGTGTATCTCTGGCATTTTTTTGTTGACGCACGAGCAGCACGTGTCGGCAGTGTAAAAACGTTGCTTCTGTCGCTCCGCAAAATATTGACTTTGATAACTTCGCCCTGCGCAATTTTCTGCTCGGCACTGTCGCGGTGCGCGCGCGACACTAGCTCGAGCATTCTAGGAACTATCCGATTGCGAGAGAGGAGAGAGAGACTTTACTCGAAGATATCAATTGATTACCAACCGTATCTCGATGCATATCATCGAGCTCGCGTCGCCCGTCGGCCGCGGACGATTCAACCCTGAGCGAGCGCACGGAGGTTACCCCAGATTTCTTCCCCTGCAACGACGAAGAGTCGTGAGAGCGAAGGGAGTCGCGAGTGATAGATTTCGTGTAGAGAAAGACTGGCGTAACGCGCGCAGCTGCGTGATCGGCATCCGGAAGGCGAAGGAGAGCGAGACGACGCTACGCTACACAAAATATTGACTAGCCGGTGGGGCAACACGTCGTCGCTCGCCGTTCCAGTTCTACGCGAATTTACGCGGAAGCACGCGACGTATGTACAAGCGTGAGAGGGGAAGGCAGAGCGAGAAAAAGAGGGAGGAAGAGAGAAAGAGACGCTGCGCGCTATACGACGAGACCAGTCCCCACCCACCCCCTCTCTCTCTCTCTCTTTCTTTCTCTTTCTTGACGGCTATATGACAGCCAAAAGCGCGGACACAAACAAACGGGCAACACATACGGCGTGCGTCGTCTTGAGCACGATTTCTCTCTCTCTCTCTCTCTCATAATCTCTCACCTGCGAATTTAGCTGCCGACATCGTAATCGCGCGAGAATGATTCCCAGTGTTTACTGGCGACGGACACGAAAGACGACGACGACCGAGCAGCCGTGTATGGATTACTACCGTGTTCGTCGTTAATCCGTGCCGCCGAGCTCGCGCCGGTCCCGCAGTGTTCCCCGACGCCGCGAACGTCGTAAAATTTTGACAGATCCCCGACCAACAAGCGATCCTTCTCTCTTCCCTACCCTTCCCTACCCGCCGACAGACCGGAGAAATCGAACGCCGCCCCCCGTGACCGTCGGCCATCCGTGCGAGTCCGCTTCCCCGTGTACGATCGACGCGCGCCACAGGCCACATATACATCGCTCTATGTCGCGCGCCGCACGAGAGAGATCGTCAGGTGAGATCGCCTCCGAGGAAGCAAGCACGGCGAGGCGGAAGGGGGAATACTTGGCGCGAACGTCGCTTTCGAACGCGGGGTGTATCGCTCGTCACTTTTGCCTATTGTCGTCGTCGTCATTGTCGTCGCCACCGCCTCCGTAGTCGTCGTTGTCGCGACGACTTCCCTCGCCCAGTCCGTGTTAAATGCGTACAGGTTAAAGCGATCGCGTCCGTGCGGGACGTAGCAGTGACAGCGAGCGGACCGGCGAGATCGTTCGCGGTCGACGACAAGGACGCGATGGTCGACGTCGACGACGAACAGCAATGTCGCGCGCTCGCGACAACACATCTAGGCTCGACGAGGGTGTTAACTGAGGCGGGCGCACTCACCATCTTTCGACGGATTCGGGCGCGCAGGAGGATCCGCTGGCGGCTGTCCCGGCGGCTCGATGGTACCCTGGCTTCGCGCGAAGTCACCTGGACGCCCAGGGACTGCCAAGGACCGTTGCGACCACTTCAGCAGCACTTCCAGCCTCCGGCGGAGTTAGCTGCCGTCCCGTCTCGCGAAACCTCCAAACACTACGGAGGAGACACTCTTACAAGATGGCCGCCGGCCGAGCGCAGCGCCAAAGCGGCGGAGCGACGTACTGCGACGCGCGGAGAGTCTCGCAATCGTCGCGGCGGCTCTCCGTGCTGCTCTATGGTTGGCACGGCCAATCAGCGCGCCGCCGAGCGCGGCCCGAGGCACAGTGCGCGCGCGCAACTTATCGGGATAAGGTAAACGCCGATGGATGCTGCCTCTCGCGCGTCCCGATGCGCCGTGAGAATGCGCTCGCGCGCTCCGTACCCGGTCCCGATGTTGCGTCTCGGTTCTCGTTGAATTCTCTCGCGTCCTGGTCCGATCCGACGGGTTCTCGTTCCGTTCTGGCGAAGACGGGAGGAATCGAATTGTCGGGACGAAACGTGAAACTCGCTGAGATAAACGCAGGGATGCGCGTTCCCGACTGGAGGCAGCTAGTGAAAAAAAAAAATTGCGATCTCTCGTAACGTCTTTGTGACGGGAGATCGTGAGTTTCTTCGGACGTGATTGGCGATTCCGGGAGCGTCGACGAAATCGACGAAGCCGAGTCATAACGCGCACGGCTGCGTAATCGAGAGCTTCAAACGTCGACACGCTTCGAGGGATTCAACCGCGCGACAAATTTAACCGACCAAATCCACGAATCGCGTTTCTCTTTGTTATTTATGTAATGGCGGCGGCGTAACGGCCGAGCGTCCCGAAGAGGACTGAACTCACCTAATTCGTTTGCGACGATCCGCGACGAACGTAATCAGCAATGCGACGCGACATCATTCGATACGACGCTAAACAGGCTTGCAATCGAAGAAACGCGAAGAATGAAAAAACAGTAAACTACGAACAGCGAACGAGAAACGCGGAAGAAAAACGAGAACACGCCTCCTCACTGCATTGTCGGCGACGCGAGACTGAACGCCTCAAAGATACCGCCTCACTACTCGAGTCGAAGTCACGATCCTAGCTGTTTCCTGTTCGACGTTCTTCGCGTTGTGCACAACGATTTATCGACTCGATCGGCTGCGAGCTCAGATGGAAAATTCGACGGAATAATTGTTGCTCGTCAAGGAGGACGCTTCAACCCGTAAATCGCGAATTATCATTTGACGATTACGAGTTGCAGGGGAACTGCGACATTTTTTTGATCAACGTTGTAGCTGACTACCGCCAGATTTGACGCTCGAATGTCTGGACATGTGCGATCGAGAGGGGACGGGGTGTGAAGAAATTGTTCATTGCGACAGAACATTTGAATGTTACTTCAATTGTTTGAAGCTGAAATCACGCGTACATCGGTTTAGATTTAACAGAAAGTATATCGCTATCTGACAAAATAGATTATCGTCAAAAACTGATGACTACTAATAATTTTATACCCTAGTTTTAAAGTTTTTTCAATTTTTTTGCGTTTTTTTAGATTTCTTTCTACGGATGAATGCAAAAAATAGAAAAAACCCCGAATTTTTCCATTTTTCCATGGATTTTTTCGATTTTTTCTCGATCAAAAATTTAAAAAGTAGGTTTTTAAATCATATTTTTATATAAATTTTTATTTTGTACAGTTTATATTTTATATAATCTCTATTTGATTTTTAGCAAACGCGGAATTATTATAGAATTTAATGAAGCAATAGTATATTTACAAGAAAATATACAGGCGTGTGTTTATAATGTTACTTTTTCTGGTTTAAACATCATTCACGTTTAAGTTGAAACATGTCGCATTCGTCGGCATAAAGAGATATACGGTGGTGTATCGTCGTGTAAATAATCCGGGATTACCTGAGAGACATTAAAACTCTGCAAATATGAGATAGAAAAATATAAAAAATTATGCTTTAATTATCGAACACACATGTCTTGTGTGATTATTATATATATACAAATGGCTCAAACATAAAAAGTCTTTTGGAGTATTAATTCCCGAAAGTGACTAACACACAGAGACATTGAATTATCATCTTATTTATTTCAATTGTAATTAAAAATATCTATAATATACACATTTCTATACATTTTGTACAGTTTATTTTATTTTACGTGAGAGGGCTGACACAGACGTACTTTGGGATGAAAAACTATTTCACGTTCGCCACTACATGAGAGGAACCGGCAAGACACCAAGTCCAAACGTAAACCGCTAGAGTTTTCGACTTACGTATCTTTTATGCATAGCCAAGCAAAAGGTGCACACTTGCGGCCTCGTGGAGCAAATGCCGCTGTTCTCCAGGAGGCGTGAGCAAGGTTGATCTATCGCGCCCACAATGAGTATGGCATCCAAGTGACTGATGTAACTGCTCGCCAGCCTCAGGGTCTCTATTTTCGACAGCTTCCTGTCCGCCGGCTCGGTCGGAATCAGAGTCCTCAGGGCGCTGAAAGCCGTGTTCACGCTGCACAACGAAGATCGCATTTCTTCAGTCGTGCACCTGCGTCCCAGCAACCCAAAAAGACGTCGTATTTCGCTCGCAGTGCGATCACCACCATATCCGTTACGCGCCTCGTTACGTTCGTCGTTATTGCATTTGCGTCAAATAGAGGACTTTTAGGAAGTCTTTTAGGAAGACATAAATTGGAGAGCTTGTTTCTTAAATTGTCTTAGATACTTCTTTAAGATCCGTATTTTTAGGAAGTTCGTCATATTTTTAGCAAGTTACTTTTCAAAGGAAAGTTTCTACCTTTAGGAAATTAATTTTTCGAACAGGATTACCCCGATGGAAATATTTTACTAAAGATAAAAATGTATTTAAAAATCTATCTCAATTGATTATCATTTCGTCAATATTTCAATAAAAAATTACTTTAATAGATATTTCAGCATTTTTTTTTTAATCGCACAGTTTTTAGTTATATTCAATCAATTTCATATTTAATATTTCAAAAATTTTTTATTATACTTTTCAACAGCATACTTTAATTTTCTTTATATTTCACAGTATTATATTGCATTTCATAAGGAAAAATTATGATTCATTTATATATATATATATATATATATATATATATATATATTTCGG
>NW_014556584.1:151306-162125 GCF_001313825.1 Dinoponera quadriceps
TATATATATATATTCAGTAATTTTCCAATAATTTTCACTTTTCATCGATTCCATAATATTCAGCAAAATATTACCATCAAGGTGTTTCTAGCAAATTGTTACAAAAACTATGGCAAGCATGCAATGTTTACAAGTACGTCGTATCGTATTTTTTTACAAACATAGATCAAGACTAGTTTAAAAATAAACTCGTCAATTGGCCATCGAAATCGACCACCAATTCTCTGAATTCTTTATCTTCCTGACGTGATAAAGAGCGCAGCTCGAGCTAATCTTCTTCAAACACGCGTCTTACACTTCGCCGTTCGCGATGATAATCACGTTCACGTCTCGGCGCGCGAAAGTGCAATTTCTCGCAAATCGATCTTCACCTATGAGTGCGATCCCTCTCTCGAGCGTTCGCTTGACACCGCTGCTTCGTCGATTCTTCTTTTTTGCGCGCCGCCATGCTCCGTCTCTCCGGTATTCGGTGGCCGCTATCTCGGAACAGCGCTTTCGCCGGCCGCTCACGATGACACCGTCTTCGTCAATGAGAGGGTCGACCCGCGGTCTCTCTTCCCGTTCCTCCGGAATACGGAGTTTCCTCATCTCTGCTCTCCTTCCTCCCTTACACACGCTCTCTCTCTCTCTCTCTCTCTCTCTCTCTCTCCCTCTTTTCCTCAGCCGAGTCCGACACACACGTGAGCCGCACGTGTGTGGAATCAGGGGCGGAGAAAGGTCTCTCTCTCTCTCTCCTCCTCTTCGGTCCTTCCTCTTCCTCTTTCCTCTTGATATTTATTCGTCCGGTCCCGCTCCACCGTGTCACGCTGCAAGTGCGAACAAAAAAAAAAAAAAAGAAAAACGAGATGCAAAGGTAAATTTATAAATCGTATTAAATATTGTACACCTCAGAGAAGAGAGGAGAGACTGTTATTCACTATTAATAACGCCGAGGACATCGAAGTGAACCTTCGATTAGTAAACAAACGTTATTACCTTCAAACGGGGACGCAGCAGCAGTTTCATTTCGCCGGAATCATTCCAGCAGTCCTTCGCACCTTGGCTCTCTCTCTCTCTCTCTCTCTCTCTCTCTCTCTCTCTCTCTCTCTCTATTCACCGTTCCGTACATACGCTGTATAACGTAACTCAATTTATAATCCACGCCTGTCGACTTCGTGCCTGCGACGTGCGTGTGCGCCCTCCCACACGCACATACGCTTTCACGCTCGCTACGCGGGCGATGCATTCCGTGTAAAGTGGTCGGCGGCTGCGTTTCGCATCAAGCTACGTAAAAACGCGGATGACCGTAGCGACTGGACGGCGGAGTAGGGCAAGGGAGACAAATTCCATCTGCAAAACTAATTAGCGTCCCGTCACGCTGCACGTTTCCATCTCGTTCCCCCTTCTCCTCCTGCCGCCACTCGTGCTTACCGATTTCATCGGTTTTCTACGCACGATTACACGCTCCGGGGAATGTTACAGTGAAAATTAACCACCGGACTTCCTTATTTATCGCGATCCTGGTTGAGCAAATGTCGCGACTTCAGTGACGCCTAATTACCCCGAATACGATAATTACACGCGCAATCGTCGAAAACGCGAGAGAAGATGCACGGTGAAGCAGCAAAAACGTTGAATATCGTACGTACATTACACACACGCACGCACACACGCACGCACGCACACGAGAGTTTCATATGAAATTTTTACTCAATTAAATAATTAGGTTACATAAAATCAATTACACAGTATATAATTTACATGTCCCTCATCACGGGCTCTCATCAGAGGCTGCTTCAACATTCGATATTGTCGAAGACGCGCATGACGCGGAAATATTCACTGCTGGCTAAGACAAAATCTCCCGGCAATTCGCGGATTTATCTTCGGAGGCTTTGTGTGTGCGCGTATGCTTTGTGTATATTTTCTCTCCGCTTAATCTAGTTTACTAGCGATCAACACCGTATATGCACGCGCACAAGTACACACACACATATACGCGTTAACAAAAGCCACTGAAGATCTGTATCTCTTCTGTATCAACAAAAAGATACCTTAAAGAATACAAGAATATATAATTTTGATGGATTAAGGAAATAACATAAGTGACACATTATAGAAAATATACAATTCCGATAAGATTAAGAACATAATGGTGGAACTTAAGTTACATTTTCCTTTGTTTATGCGACTGCGATCGAGCTTAATCAGCATGATTTTTGTGCGGTTCGCAGTTCGTCGTTCGTTTGTACGAACTTTTGGCAGAAAATGCTCTAATTTAATCGGTTCTATGATCGCGTAAGCAAACACATACATACTCGCTTCTCCTTACGTACATACATACTACGTTTCCTTCTTTTATGCGTTGTTAGAATTATTTTGAAGTAATATAAAAAGTACCGCGACGTAAAAAGATGTACAAACAAACTGTTCCATTCGCAGTAAGTACGCGGAATCAGTCCCTCCTCGCGATTTCTCCAACATTGGTATTTTTGATTACGTATTTCAAACTGTAGAAATTGAACTACGCTCGAAAGAAAGTTCTTGTAATCACGTTTGAACGCAACAGTTTGATATCTACATCTGTGATAATATATAATGATAACAAAACGAGCTTTGGTACGCTCGGAAAACGCTTAATCTGAAGCACTATTTTCTGAAGAACAGATAGAAATGATAATAAATACTTTCAATAATTATTATATATATATATCTATAATTATATATATATNCACACAGTGAATTGATGGTAAATTACATTTTTTTGCACTTAATAATCTCATGAATATATACTTACCATCGTAGCAATGTTGTGCGTTTAACATCATCGTTCAATCGCGATTAAAAAAACGGAGAGAGTGTCTCGTTTTCTTCGAACAAATTTAATTTCTACAGCTTGAAATACATGAAGTATAAGATTTTCTCGAAACTATTGAGGAGATCCTCATACCGCATATCTACACTATTCGTTTCTTCAAAATTCTCCCAACTTATTGCCCCCATTTTATCTACATAGTGTCCTTCTTTTTTTTTCATTTTCATATAATAATAATAATACAGTAACGCACGTTTCTGCCCTATTTGCAAGAACAAATAATAAAAACACACACACACACACACGCACACACGCACACACACACACACACACACACACACATATATATGTATATATATGTATATATATATATGTACATATGTATATGTATATATATCTACATGCACATGGAAGGATTAAAAACCGCAGTATAACTTCCCCCCGTACAAGCACTTTGGCATATGCACCATCACTTAAATCGAATATAAAAGAAAGAAAAAAAAGAGAAAAAAAAGCAAGACCAGTAGAATCGATCGAGAGACGCGATAGATAATAATGATACTTGAAGAAATTTGAAAATAGCTTACACATATCGACTTTTTGTCATTTTTGTATCAATCTTGATCTCTCTCCGTCCCTCTTGCTCCCTCCTTCCTTCTCATTAATGATGCCAGATTGATCTGTAACGTTCGGGGGTTAAAATATCTCGTCGTGATATTTACAGTTAGCGAGTTTTACATTGATCACGCTTCCTCGCTGTGTATATGCGTAATATGCGCGTATATTTCATCGCTTAAATACGTCTGAAAGACCATAAAAATATTTTCTGATCTTAGGTGTTAAAATTACATAGGATATATATATATGTATATATATATATGTATGTATAAATTACTCTGTGGCGTCGGAGGAACGCTCAGGCAGCGCGTATCGCGCCCTTCGCATTTCCATTGGCGCGCCCTAAACGATATCAAGACTATATATGTATGTATATTTATATATATATATATTTATATAAATAAAAAAAAAAAACAAGTGTACGCGTAAGTTTAGGGACGAGATCCACGTGCTGCTTCATCCAGTACGCGAATTTTGAGCTCACGCTCGCGCTGTTGTCTAAAAAACACCCTTCGTTAGTCCCGTACACTATGTTATGTACGCACTTAGGTGGCAACAAAAGTCATGCTGAAGGTCAGGCAAGTTGTTACTTATTGATTGGAAAGCACGAACCTTAGGTACTCCTCGTGGGCGACGAGGGACGGGTGCGGTGGGAAACGGTCGCGCTCCATCATAAGATGCCGTTGTAGCTGCTCGTGATGCGCGGCCATGTCCGCGTACGGTCTTCCTAGGAGCTCCGCTGGATGCAGCGCCAGGGCAGGATCGCGCGGCATCAGGCCGGGTCGAGGGTAATTGGCGCTGGCCGCAGCTACGGACAAAGATGAGAGATGTTGGAGAAACGAACGTGCGAGTCGGGCGCACGACACATCAACCGTACAGTAACGACTACACAACTATGGTACACAGTGGTCTCGTGTGACGTTTGAGAAGCATACGGATTTTGCTCGTGATAGTCGCGCGTGTGATCGTCTCTCTCTCTCTCTCTCTCTCTCTCTCTCTCTCTCTCTCTCTCTTTCTTTTTCTCCCTCTCTCTCTCTCTCTCTCTCTCCCTCTCTCTCTCTCTCTCTCTCTCTCTTTCTCTCGTGTGACAATCGGTATTCGGAAGCGTACAGCGTTCGGCTCGCCCAGACAGGAGGAATTGCGACGAACTCGACTCCTAGCCTTAGTCAAGCTCTATCTCAGAGCGTTTCTCTCATCGGGGACACGTTACTTCTCATTAAGCGAACACACGCACGCACGCGCACACGCACAGTCGCGCCTGCACCTCGACGACACTCACGCGTACACTCGCACTTGCACCTGACGGCGATAAGCGACTGACCGGAGGTCAGAGTCGAGGACTCCCGAGATTCGCAGGCGCGCCGACGGTAAAGGTGCGAGAAAGGAGGATCGCCTTGACCTAGACGGTAGGTGTGTAGGTGGCAGGTCGATCAATGAGAAACAACACGGTAGCCTAGCACCGGCGAGCGATAAAAGCGGAGGAACGGAAAACTCTTTTCTTTCTCTCTCACTCTCTTTTTTTGTTTTTTTGTTTTTTTTTAAGAAGCTTAAGAAGAACATCCTGAAGTGTAGGACCTACCCGGCAGAGGAAATCCAGCCGCAGCCGCAGCGGCTTCCTGCTGTTGCTGAGCCTGTTGCTGGGCCTGTTGCTGTCCCGGATGTAAGTGCAAGTGCGTATGCGCATGCGTATGCGCGTGAGTGTGAGCGTGATACTCGGGAGAGATGCCAGCCATCTGTAACCTGACCATCGGGTCAGCGGCCAGAGCCAGTCGCTCTTCGAGCTGACCATGGTGGTGTGCCGCCACGGGATGGCCAGCCCCTCCAGCCGCTGGCCCCCCACCGGCTGCAGTCGGTATTCCTAAACCCGACAGTGCTTCGATCACATAACTCGATCATCACTGATACGATTCTTTTATGCCGGATTTCTTCACCTCCGGTTAACCGGTCGGTATACGGTCGTCGTAATAATTCGGCCGATAAACAAACACGTCAATAAGAATACGAGTTCTCTTTAACGAAACTTTCTCCCTCGAGACTGCATTGCGTCAGTCACCGGCGAGTCACGGGAGATGCGGACAAAGAGCCGAGAAGTGTCCTTTACGGGTCGAGTTAACCGACGCTGAAGAAATCGGCGATTAATTCAGGTTTAAATATCTAGGCCAGCTACATAGTACCCACCCCTCCCCCCTAATGATGTTTCTCCTCGCCCTGCGTACGCGCGCACACAAGCACACACACACATACGCACACACTCTCTCCCTCTCTTTCTCTCCTCGTCTAACTTCACCTCTCTCCCGGCCTACCGATCTTTCCTTCTCGACTACACACTCGTCATACAGTGTCGCTAAAACAATGTCAATATTGAAAAGCATACACGGTCGTACAACGATCGGACCAGTCGACGATGTTCCTACCTCTAGCCCCGACGACGACAGACACTCGAAGAGAACTTGATATGAGCAATTACCTAGCCGTTCCAGACGTTCCCGTTCCAGCTGGCTGGGACCCGGTGGAGCGCCGTAGAGACCGAACTGGTGCAAGGCCTGAGGCGGGCCGGAGGGTCCGGCCAGACCGGCGGCGTAACGTCGGTGTATCTCGAGCCAGTGCGGGTCGACCGGCGCCGGCATCGGCCTCGGCGTGCCCTTCAGCAGCTCCTCCTTCAGACGGTCGTTCAACTCCCGCTCGCGCAACTCTCGTATCTCCCGCTCGCGCTTCTCCCGCTCCAGGTGTTCCAGCTCGAGGCGCTGCGCAGCAGCGGCCTCGCGCCCGTACAGGTAATGCAGCATAGGGTCGGGCGGCGCCGGGTGTCTGGCGGGCGAGAAGGCCGCGTGCGGTCTCGCGTACTCGGACAACTGCCTGAGCGCGGGGGTGTCCGCGTACGAGCTCGGGCGCGCCGCGTACCTGTCGTATGGCGAGACGACAGGCTCGAGGGGTCCCCGACTCGGCGGCTTGCAGCTCTCCGGCTGCTTCTCCGGCGTCGTCATCTTCCTGGCCTGCTGCGCCGCCGCGGCGGCGCGGTCGCGCTCCTCCCGTTCACGCTCCGCTTGCTTTCTCGAGCGCTCCTCGCGCTTCCGCGCGAGCTTCGTGTCCGGCACGGGCTTGAACACCAGGTCGGTGCGCGTACACGAGTTGTTCTCGCCGCGATTCCAGTGGCGCAGGAAGATCGCCGACTGGGAACGGTGGCACTCGGAGTCCTCGATGCGCGGCTCCGGCGACGGGCCGCGCGGACTGGCCGGCTCTTCCGGCTCCGGCTCCATGTCCTGCTCGATCTTCGGCTCTTGCACGATCGGGGGCTGCTGCTGCGGCGGCCGATGGTGATGGTGTGCCGAGCTGGTGGACGTCAAGCACGTAGCCGAGACCATCGACGGTTTGCGCTGGCTCGACCCGTGGGACGAGGAATGACTATGAGAGCTGTGGGAGGAAATGGTGAGCAGTTTGTCGTGGTGCAGGGTGGTCGCCTGGTGCATGCTGGAGGAGTGATGATGAGAGGCGATCAGATTCTCCCCCTCGTCCCTCGTGGTGACGCTCGAGCTGGTGCTGGCGTGATGAGCGGTCATCATGGTGCTGCTCTCTTGACTTCTCTGCGGCGAAGGCGGCGGGATGGCGTGCGGGACCGGGCCGTAGGCGTACGGCGGGAACGACGGGTATCCCGCCACCGCTCCGTACCCCGGGTACGCGTGCGGATGGTAGGCGTGCATCCCGAAGAGCGTGTGGTGCACGAGGTGCGGGTGGAAAGGGTGGGCCATGTGCGGGCTCGGCTGCTGCGCCGGGTGCATCACCGGTTGGGGTATCGAGCTGGGCGGCGGCGGCAGGCTGGGCGTCGGCGTCGCCGTCGGCGAGGCTGCGACCGGCTGAAGATGCGGCACCAGTGCCGGCGCCGAGTTCTGCACCGACTGCTTGCTCGGCGTGGGCGGTTTGCTCGCGCCGTCCGGATCCTTCTTGATGTTGTCGAGGCTCGGCCCCGGGAACGAGGAGCTCTGGAAGCCCGGCACTTTGACCTCCTTCAGGCTCTGCAGGGGGTCCGGCTCGGGCGGTATGATCTCCTGCTTGATCTTCAGGTTCTGCGGCTCCATCGGCGGTGTGCCGGCTAAATTGTAGATGCCTGCGGGGGGCTTGTCCATCGACAGCATGCCGCCGGGCTGAAGGGACTGGAACAGATTGCTCGGTTCATTCGGACGTTCCGGCTCGCCGCTCTCCGTGCCGCGTTCCTGGTGCCTGTCCGACGTCATCCGCTCGACGGGAATACGGCCGTCGCGCGTCCTCTCGCCCGACAACCTGTCGTCCGCGATTCTCTCAACGGCCCTGCCTTCGGACGACATGACGGTGAGGCCGAGCGGCTGCGGCGAGCTCGGCATCGGCGGCTGGATCTGCGACATCTGGCCGATCGCTCCCATACCGGTCGGTATTTGGCTCTGCGAGATGTTGAGGTTCAACGGCGGCAGGGGCTCCGCGTGGCCGCGGAGGTTTGGTCCCATGTTCGGTGGCGCGTTCGGCGCCATGCTGGCCGGCACCACGCTGGACGCTAACTGCGTCATACTCTGCGACAGATTCTGCGGTACGTTCTGCGGCGGCTGCTGCTGCGATTGCACGTTGCTCGCCGCGTACTGCATGCTGAGGCCGCTCGGCAGTCCGCCGGCGACGTTCTGCTGCTGACCGGGCGATATCACCGGCATGGACTGCGAGGCGATACCGGCGCCGGGCGGCAGAGTCTGCGACAGGTTGCGCACCGCGGCATCGGCCGTCGGCTGTCCGGGCGCCACCAGCGGCTGCGACACGCTGAGGTTCAGCTGTCCCTGCTCCGGCTCCTTCGCGTCGTCGTTGGAGGTCGGCGGCGACACCACGGACTCCATCGGCACCAACGGCTCCAACTTGAGCGGCTGACTCATGGCCAACGGCGGCACGGAGTCCTCCATCTGATGATCCACCGCCTTGCCCTGGTCGAGCAACGGCTCGGGCTCGAGCAACGGCGGCTTCTTCTCCAGGCTGTGTATCACCGGCACCGAGATCGGTAGGCTCTGGATCGCCGCCGGCACGGGAGTGGACACTGGCGTCGGCTCGGACGGTTCCTCGGGAGTCGTTACGGCTGGACTTACCGGCTCTTCCGCGGCCACGCCGGTCACCGTCGGCGTAGTCGGTTGATTCTCGTTCGTGTCAGCCTCTGTCTCCCTTTCCGGCTCGTCCATCAGGGAGTTACTGTCTGTCGTGAGCGACTCAGAGGGGCTCTCGGCGCGGTCGCCGCCGCCGGCGCGCTTCCGCTTTTGCGCCTCCTTGTCGTCGTCGGCGTCGTCCGCGTGCGAGCGCTTCTGTGTACCCTTCTTCGGCGTCTCCACTTTGGAGGATTTCTTCTTGCTCTTGTCGGGCGACTGTTGCTGCTTCTCCTGGTCGGGCGTGTCGGTGCCGCCGGTGCGTCGCGGTCTCGCTGGTCTCGGCGTCTCCTTAGCCTTGTTACGCGTACGCATTCTACCGGGGCTCTCCGGTGACTCCGCCGGGACCGGGCGGAAGAGGTAAGGCGGCGCGGGCGGCAGCTCGCCGGTCTTTTTCAAATGCGCGCGACATTCCGTGCAGAGGAGCAGACGATCCTTGCCGGCCACCTGGTAGTCCTTCGAGCTGGTGGAGAAGCAGTGCTGGCACGAGTGAGCGGCGCCGTTCGTGTTGGTGTCGCGCGAGTCACTGTCCTCTTCGGAGTTGTCGTCCTCGGTTACGGAGCTGATCTCACCACCGGGGTTGTGGCTGGCCGGCGTGCCGACCGGCACGCTCTCGGCCTCGGACGCAGGTTCCTTCGTGTTGACGTTTGCTGTCGGCGTTGTGTCCTTCGTAGGCGTCGGCACCTCCTCTTTCGGAGTGCCGGCGCGGGAGTTGCGCGTGTTACGGATCCTTCGCAGCGAGCTCTGCCGGCGACGACGGTGCGGCCTATTATTATTGGCACCGGGCGTCTTTTTCCACAAGTAGTAGAACTCGACCAACTCCGGCTGCACAGACGACGGATGATATTCTCTACTGCGTCGTGAAGAAAACTCTCTCTCTCTCTCTCTCTCTCTTTCGGAAAATGTGAGAACTCTCGGGACGTTTGACTTTCCTTTAAAGCGACATG
Source organism: Dinoponera quadriceps (assembly GCF_001313825.1). Classification (NCBI taxonomy): domain Eukaryota; kingdom Metazoa; phylum Arthropoda; class Insecta; order Hymenoptera; family Formicidae; genus Dinoponera; species Dinoponera quadriceps. The sequence continues at coordinate 160,810 of NW_014556584.1, forward strand.
TATCGCGCGAAATGGAGGGAGAATCGCATGAAATTTTTCGCACTGTAATATGAAAAGAAGTGAGAAGATCGCTCTTGGCGCAATTTTTTGTCGCGTATACTTCTCTCGTTCTACACGTAGGAAAGACACTTTTGGAGAGAGAGCACCAGGGAGAGACACTTCCGTATGTTTTCGAGTCTTACCGTGTCTTTGTGCGGCAAAAGGTCCTTCCTAATGCGTGAAAAGTTCTTCCCAAATTGCCGTAAACCCTTGACGAATCGCTTCTACGGTCAACACAACGACAATCCGTCACTTCTCGCCTGTATCGGGCGAGCTGCCGTGAGCTTCAATTAGGCTCACGGTGGCAAAGGAACGATCATACTTACAGTCTCTTCCTCGGACCATTTCTTGTCGATGCCTTTAGGTACTGGACATTTGACGAGAGCCTGAAGTGCCCTACCGGGATCATAGCCAGAGTCGTGCAAGATGTCCAAAGCATTGATGGTAGTGTCGTCTCGAGACGCCGCCACGCAACCATCGTCCGGGGACCCGCCGTCACACATACCGGCGAAAGCGGCCATTGACCGAGCCGCCCTCAGGTACATGAGAAGATCCCCGTCCAATGCCATGGCCGGGACCCATCTTAGCTCCTCGCGCTCCTTAGAGAATTCTGGATCGGGTAGCAGCTCGCCGGGTGGTATACCCGGCCGATACTCAGGCAAACGGGCCTGACAAGAAACCAACGCCTGTAAATCCCAAAACATTCGGGATTGCGCGCGGTTAGCACCGATATGCCGAAGCGAGTTAGTGTGGTCACGCACCTATGCTCCGGCTTGCCCTCTCAAGCAGTTGCAACAATAATTATTACACAATTCCAAATGCTAAACGCGTCCGCCTACGTTTTCCTTTCTCTCTCTCGTGCTTTTCGCTCGTTTTTCTTCGCATCTTTTTTATTTTCCTCACGCTCCTGCCAAAAAACATCGCGACACCGCGTAAACCTGTGTCTTCCTGGTCGCTCCCCTTTCACGAATGTTCCACGGACAACGATAATCGCACCCTCGCACCTTGTACACGAATTCATCGGGGTACACAGACCGGCGCCTTGTCTCTCTCAAGAGCAGAAAACACCCGGTCCACCACGCGATTTCCCACTGTAAACACGCGCTGACGGAGGATACACTCGGAGATCGTAAGCGATTCTAACGATACGAGCGCGCCGAGGCAATTACGCCGATCTGTGTACACGTTCGCACTCGAAAGCACACACGCACGTACTTTGGTATGACGAAATAGTGTGTCGGAAGTCCAGGATGATTACGGGGGAGGGGGGGGGGGGG
>NW_014556584.1:162145-192047 GCF_001313825.1 Dinoponera quadriceps
GGGGGGGGGGGGGGGGGGTAAAGATAGAAATTACGTATCTACGTGTGTATGTAACTTGCGCAATGTATTTATCGGGCGTTACTTATTCGCCGAGAATGGCGAATTCGCGACGCGTGTTTGTCGAGATTGATATTGGAGGCTATTCTATTCTCGGCAAAACGACGGCGAAACTCGACCAAGCGGGAGAGGAGAAAATAAAAGCGACGAACGGACGATTTATGAGCTATCGATTAGTCACAGACACGGCTAACACGGGAACGAACACGTAGCCTCAGTGATCCGCGCGGTGTTCGGCGCTATTTATTGACATTACCTCGGCGACTACGTTTTACTACGCATACAGAGTTTCGGACCCAGCGAATTACCTTCCACGGTCTCTTCGGCCGATCTGGAATCGGTTCTCCTTCAAGCAAACATGCCGAAACGTACCATTCGATCGGAAATTTCTTTTTTTCAATTATAATTGTACAGTTATCACATTCAGTTGTGATGAAAAAGAAAAGTTGATTCCTGAAAGGAAGAGCTATAGACCATCTCTGTCCGATCCACTCGAGAATTATCGGTCGACGCGTGGCAAAATCTCGATTCCAAATCAGTGCTCGTGCTCACAGATGGTTCAAGTAAGCAATGGAGAATAATTGTTGTATTGTCAACAGATGTAAATAGTGCAGAGGCGAGTTGATCTGCTTACTGATCGACCGATCGATCGCTCGAGTTACTTCACCGTGACTGAATACCACTCCAAAATGAAGAAAGCGCAATCTCACGCCAGATAAATTATACAATTATTATCCTCATGCATCGCTCCTAAGCATAGTATGTGTATGTACATGTAGATTCACGCATAGCTGCTCTATGCTGCCGCTTGCCAAGGAAGATATTTCTTCTCCCGCGAGAACAGAGTAATTAACGAGGTAATCTCGCCGGTTTTGGCGGAACGATCGCGATCGACCGGCGCGCGTACAGGACGCGTGCACTGAGAAATTAATTTAAGCGTCGTAACTTGATTTAGGTAAACCTAACTGAATAATTTGGTTAATGTATATGCTCAACGAACTGTTTGGTTACTGCAACCAAAAAATTTAGTTCCTTAATACGATGAGAAAGAAATGACTCTTACCGGGGATCGAACCTCGGACTTCCAGTATTGTAGTTTAGCGCCTTACCCACCGAGCAACGAATATTGTTTTATATACCTATAGACATCTTGAAAAAGTATAGATATTTTCATATACGGATTTCAACGTTGCTACCCAGTCATCGGAGGAAAGAAGAATGAAATAGTGACCGTTCCTTGGCAAAAAAAAAAAGGGGGGGGGGGGGGGACAAAAAGNCAAAACAGTGACCAAAAGTAACATATATTTTTTTGTAAAATTCCAAGAGTAACTAAGGCCATTTAAGCAACAGTTACTCTTATTTTCTCAGGTTTATCTTCATGTATAACGAGTTCTTTTCATGATACGGTTTGAAAGTTCATAACAAGATCATGTGGTCTTTCGGCCAATGGGCATGAACAACACAAGTACGCTTTCAGAGCAGTTCTATTAAGAGAGATGGCAAAAATATATATAGAACAGCCATATTTTATAAATTTAACGGCAGCTTGGAAAAAAGGATAATTATAGTAACTCATTTTAAAGGATAATCAATTTTTTAACGATTTGTCAAAAAAAAAAAAAAAAAAAGGTGTCTTAACTGATAGGATGGCAGCGCTGGGACCCCACTTAAATATTTAAATATTCCATTATCTTTCATATCATTTTCCACTGAAAAAAAATATCGATTTTTTCCCCCAAAAAACCAGGAAGAAACTAAAAAAATAATTTAATTTCGCTAACTTAAACGTATCTATGAAGTTTGCTCTTTCCATGATACATTCAGCTGACGAAAGTTAAAAAAAAAAAGAAAAAAAAATTATATTGCAAATCGTATATGTGTGTACATCGTATATTTTGATAGTAGTTACGAAAAGAAAATTTTCAGTGTACGATGCAGCAAGTATTGCCGAGAGAGCCCGACGAGTGCGTCTCACGTATCTTACGTGGACAAGACCATCAATACACCTGAAACATTCGAGGCTCTCCAATAGTGAGTGCGTTAGTTGAACCATCGGATTTACCAGCGAGGGTAGATCGTGGATTCGCACGGCGATCTTCGCGCCGATACGGCTTCCCAATTTGCATTCTATCGCGATCTTGTATCTAGCACACATACCTACGCGAAAGCCGTAACAAGTTAAGCGCGTCGCCGCTTCGCGATAGTCACCTAGTCGAGAGTCACCGTTTAACGCCCGATCCCTATCGCTCGATCACGCGCGCTGATGAATCTACGAATGAACGCACCCGAGTGAGAAGACATCGCCACGTGGAGATTTGAGTGCTCGAGTACGTCCAGTACGTCCTCTCTCGTCGAATAAGGGCCGCAGCATAAAGTGTCCGTAATTATAACCATAATCTTAAGCTGAAGAACCAATCATTAGATTGTTTTAGGTTTATTCCAAAAGACGTTAGAAGCGACGATAAATTTGACTTTATGCAGAAGTGACTAAGACTTTAACCCGTTGAAATCTAGTTGTGTCTGCTCAAAGCTAAATTTATCGTCATTTGGAATACATAAACCCAAAGCAATATACACGGAAAAAAAATTAGTTTTAAGTTAAAAATAGACGTTCTCATATATGAGCAGGAAAGTTATAATCTTAGACAATTTCTAATCTTAATTTGATTGAATTTGTATTGACGCAAGTATTACTTGTACTCAACTACAGATTAAAAATCTTCTAAGAACATTACAGTATTCTTGCCTATATATGAGAATATCTATTATCGATTTAACCCGGGAATAATCACCTGGGATTATTTAAACCACAATTAAAAGTCGCTATTATTAACGTAAAGTATAGAATGTTATCGATTACTCTATTTATTATTATTTAGGGATGTTATAAGTATAGATTTACTAGCCACTTTTTGAAAAAAGAGGGGGAGAAATAAAAAAAAATTTAAGAAACGGAATAATCACAAGTGTTCGTGTGATCGTTTACGGGGGGGGGGGGNCTATTCCCGGGTTTAAGGTTAATTCTTTTCTATGTAGTGATTACATATGCAATTTGTATGTCATGGCCCTAATTCGACGACGAGAGAAGTGCAAGTTTCCACACGGAGCACACGATACGATAATACGTTTGCTGACGGCCGGTTACGTTATCGGTTTTATTGTTTAGACTTCAACTTCAAGACCGATGCGCACACTTCATACATCCGAGATTAGATTACACGCGTATTTACGTAACGTTCCTTCATTGTTTCATTGTCCCGTAAAATACGCTGAAAGGCGTTGTGTTGCTTTCCGAAGTTCTTTGTTCTCATTTTGTAGGCGCGTGCGTGCTGTTCGAAAGACGCATATATATGACATACATAAAAAATAAAACACACACACATACGTAAAGCACAAGCGCGCACCTACCCACCCATATATTCACACATATACACACACGCACGCATACAATTGTACGGATACACATGTACAGGCGCGCGCGTTTTACGCTTGTTTACTTTCTCGCTCTACTCGTTTCTCTCTTTTTTTTTTTAATGTAAAGAGCGTGTGAAAAATTTGCATAATCACTTTTTCCCGTTTGACTCTTACATGTGTGTGCGAGCGATCCGCTTGAGAATAGAAAAAAAATACATGCTCCGTATGATAAGAAGCGCGGATTATCATTGTCGTGTGGCTATCGCGCGACTCTTTCCCGATAATTCAATATCGAGTCTCGTCCGTGCGGAATCAACAGTTTCACTTAATTGGCGGCTTAATTGCTCGATTAAGCGTTAAATCCACACGGTATTTCCATGACAATCGCGCGGATACTTTCTAATAATAGAGAATTTTTTATCACGTGTATCTCGGGAAGAGATCTCTCTCTATCTCTTTCATGGATATCGCGCGCGACTCAACCGTTCAATCGTTGACCATTATATTACGTAACGATAATTGGAATTAATGCAAACGAGATGCGAGATGACTCGCGATTTTTGCTGCGCGATCCACACGCACGCGCGCGCGACCCTCAGCACACGTTAAAATAAATACGGCGACAAATGACTACGCTAATTGGACAAGCCTCGAGATAGGCGCACTGTGCGCGATACCGCTAAGTAGCAAAAAGGTTTTTTCAAGATGTGCATGTCAAACCTGATGGGAAGGGCCAACCCGAATCTCGCCCTGGGTGCCAGCTGACATCTCCCCCTCCTCCGAAGCTCCGCCGTCTTTCTCCAGCGTTTTGAATGCCTTTGATCTTCGACTTTCAGTAAATTCCTATCATCCACACCCCCTGAATAGTTATGCCATCAATACGAGTGAGAAGATTGACTTGAGGACGATTTGACAAGAAAATAGAACATACACTGCTTAACATGCTCAACACGATGTCGCTAAGGACTACCCTTGTTCGGCGCGAACGAATGAGAGAAAGGTATAATATAGGTGTTTTCATCTCGCAATGCCAAAATCGATTGCGAGCAACGAGCGCGAGACCGTCTCTGCAATTAATTGCGGAATCTTTGGCGAAACTCGACGAATCTTTAACAGTACTTAACTTGTACATCATCGATACGCAATGACTAGATCAAGAGAGGAAGCACAACGCACTGTAGTGTGCGTGTGTGTGTATGTGTTCCTATAATATGCATATTGTGGATCTGCAAGCTTGAACTCTCTCTCGTAGCGTTAAAAAAAAATAAGAAAACAAATGCCAAGTCGCCTGAGAGTCGACAAAGTGAACTTTAAAGGCGAGAACACAAAGTATTCTCTGACTTGGGCGAACCTGAGCCCACTGGTACTTGCAAATCGAAACAAAGTGAGCAAACAAAAAAACACTTACGATTTTGCATCGCACGCTCTGGGAGCGATTCGAGAAATCAGGCAAAGTTACAATGTAGGACTTCCACTATACACATGTATATACACATATATATATATATATATATATATATATATGTATGTATATATATATTCTGCGTATTGTACTGTACAATGTATCACTGTACGATGCAGCAAGTAATATTTATTCCTCTGTCTCATTGTTTCTCTCATTCTCCCTTTCTCTCTCTCTCTCTTTCTCCCTCTCACCCATCTCTTGCTCTTTCTCTCTCTGTCTCTCTCTCTCTCTCTCTCATCCATATCCTTCGCTCATCCTCTCTCTTTCTCTTTTTAAGTGGTCTTAAGTCACGGTGAAAGCAGTATAAACAGGCTAATTAACAAGCGCGAACAAGCTCTCGGCCACCTCGTCCCTCGCGCGACGCAACGACCGAAAAGACGCCGGAAAGGAGCCCGCGAATCGCGCGCGCGCTCGATGAGCGGCAGCGAGTGACGACGACGAGCGAAACCGCGAATTCGAGGTCGGTGCCAAGGAAACGCGAGGAAAAGCGCGATCCGTCGTGCAAGGTCGTGGAGCACACACGCACGCACACGGGTGCGCGCGGACACGTAGAGACACGCACACACACACAGACACGCGGGCGCACGATATCTCCGCGCGATCGAGATCGAGCGGATCGACTCGACGCGATAATCGCGTCACGCTGTACAAACACGGCGTCTCGGCGCGAAGCTCGCGTCCCGCGGGAACGATCGACGCGGAATGCGTAGACGCATGCTCTACGAGGGCACCAGGCCGACTCACCCGTTGTCTCCGCGGTCCGATCGGCAGCTTCCCTCAGCGACGTGCACGCGTCATCGTGCCTCGGCGGAGATGATGATCGGCGCTCTCGCACGTTCGCTGCTCCCACGCTGCGTGTGGGGATCACGACGGGTCAACGTAACCCGGCGACGCACCGTCGCCACCGTGTGATGCTCGTGCGGGCTCGTCGCAGCGGTCACTCGCTCGCAGAGGTGCAGCGGCAGCGACGACGACTCATCCGACCTCGGTGCCTCTCTCGCTACGGGATCAGTTTCCACAACACCCAAACGCAGCGGCCATAATGCAACGCAGCGGTAGCGACGCGGCCGGGCATACTCGGGAAGTAACGTCGGCTGAGTTCATGCGCAATTTCGGCACCACTTCCGTTTCTGCACCCTCCGCGAGACGTACGCGGGGATGGGCTGCGATGGGAAGGAAAAAATCGACCTGCCCGAGGATCGATTGGAAAAAAAAGCGCTGGTTTTTTTTATGACGGACGGAGACGTCACAAGCGGTCCTGAAAATGACCGATGGCCTTTTTTTTAGTTCCTTTTGTAACTCGGCGATATCTAGGAAATCGTCGGTAATAACGTCTATGTATCTCGATGATGTACGGAGATTGTCTCGTTGATGGAGGAAGGGAGAATGAGAAGAGAGTAGTTGTACTGTGTGAAAATAATAAGATATATACTTTGATGTCGGAGTGTGAAAAATTTGAAAGTAAAAAAAGTGCCTCTGACCTGTCGTTCGGCTTTCCATTCATCATTCAGGATGGTGGCGGCTCGTAGCGGAGACTTCGAGACTAATACGAAATACCGGGTCTAACGGAAGAAGCAGGAAAGCTTTTTATTCTTCAATATCACGACTGAACAGCGGATCGGATAGACCTTGCTTCTATTTTTTAACGGAAAAAACAGTCCCTCTCAAATTTAACTGTTGAAAAATAAAAATCCTAGTAAAATTATTGACGCAGACGGCGATCGAATTTAGGAACATCGAAAAGATAATCGATCCTTTGTCGAAAACAGAATCGAATATCGACTCATGTCTGGAACCAATATTAAAAGAGAGAGAGAGAGAGAGAGAGAAAGGGAGAATATCGACTCATTGATCGAACATACCTTATCTTTATGGCTGATGTTGTGCGCTGTCCTTCCTAAATTTTCGCGTTTCGCCTACGGCATAGCACGTAAGAACATCTGCACAAACATGGCAAAGAAAAGCGCACTTTTGGTGATCACCGACGGATCGGAGGAAATGGAAGCAGTGATAACCACTGACATTTTAAGACGTGCCGGAGTAAGTTTCTAATAGTCTGTCAAAAAAATTCTTCATGACATTGCGAAATTTGTCGAAATCTTGATTACGATCTCTACATGTACAACAACATTAACGCATCTAAGTACATATATTACCTAGTTATGCAGTGAATGTAAAGTCACATTCACTTGTTGGACAGGTTGCTGTTACAGTGGCTAGTCTGTCAGATGCTAATTGTGTGAAATGCAGTCGTGACGTTAAGATTTGTGCGGATGCTAAGCTCGTAGACGCCAGTAAGAGTAAAAAATATGATGTAGTGATACTACCAGGTGGCTTAGGTGGATCAAAGGCATTCGCATCGGTAAGTTTATTATTGTATTATATAATTGACATACATACATACATACAGGTAGAAAACTTATTGTTTTCTTAGTCTGCAGCAATAGGAGATCTACTAAAGGAACAAGAGAAAGAAGACAGAGTGATAGCAGCTATTTGCGCAGCTCCTATAGCTTTGAAAGCTCATGGGATTGGTAAAGGAAAGCAAATCACTTCTTATCCATCAATGAAAGATGAACTAGCCAAGGAATACAATTATTTGGAGGATAAAGTAGTGACAGATGGTAATAATTGGTTTACCTTACATTACCATATATTTGCTATCAAGTTTATCTGAAGATCACATTGGAACTGATATGTCAATATTCGGTATTCTTATAGGTAATTTAATAACAAGCAGAGGACCAGCAACAGCCTTTGCTTTTGGCCTAGCCATTGTTGAAAAGTTGCTGAACAAAGATGTGGCTGATACAGTGGCAAAGGGAATGCTATATACTGACTACTAATAAACCTCCTCCTTAAAATACTATTTTATAACCTACAGAGAGAGAAAAAGAGCGAGAGAGAGACAAAAGATAATATATACATATATAAAATTTCCTGTATTTTTTTTTTTATATGTTCTCTATTTTAGGAATAGCATTTCCTTTTTAGAGGAAGAAGAGCAACATATAACTATATATTTTCAATAAAAAATAATAATAAATGAGAGCATAATTTGAACTTCATTGGGTATTTCCCATTTGGTAACAAACATCATCCTATCTTTGTTTATTAAACACGGAACAGATAAAATGATGCTTGTGTCGACTTGTGTCACTAAGTGGAAAGCACCATGAGAGAAAGAGTACTAAATTCAACCTGTGACAAAGAATAGAAGAGGAAGAGAGAAGACAGACAGCAGGTGCAAAAGATAATACAGCGAACGAAGGGAGCTCCACCTGCCGGGCTGATCGGGAGACCCGGGGACTACCCTCGACAATTCAGTGTCCATATTATCACGGTTGGACGCGTATAAAGCGCGCGGAGACGCATCCCAATGACCCGAACGGCGCGTAAAGAGCGGTGTAAATAAATGGTCACGATGAAGTACGTTTACTGCGGGCGCAGAGCGCGTTAGTGATGCCGGCTTTAGACGAGAGTATTTCGCACGACACGACGAGCCCGCCCACGACCACGCACGACGGCCTAATGTCCGATGATGCTTCCGACGGAGTTTCAGCTTCCGATGGACTTTCGTCCGAGAAAGTGAAGACGTTCGTTTTCACGTCGCGCAGGACTGCGCAGGACGGCACGCAGAGCGAGGAGAGTCTGGAGATTCGCATACCCGAGGTGAGCGGCGCGACGGGACTCTCGTGAAGCGGAAATCGCGCGCGCGAGACTCCGACGAGATGGCCGGCCGGATTCCTCGGGAACGAACGCGAGCTACTGGTGTTACGCGCACTTTTCGGTTAGGTCGCTCTCTCGCGTGAGTCAACAACATGGCTGGTTGGCCGCGTCGACGATACCTTCGACTGTTTCTCTTCGAGGTTTTCTCTGTGAAAAATCGAGCGGAACGTTCGAAATAGAACACGTACTTCCGGCGGAAAACGTCCAGGCAGAGCAGAGGGTGTTATCGCATTCTCGCCAAAGCGGTAACGTCGTGTGTACATACATGATGATATGACGCGAGGAGAGATTTCACGAAGATAAAAATTGCCAAATTTTAACATCTCATCGATTACTTTCACCGTTCCCGTACGGTTTGTACCTCCCGATGCCGCGGAATTTTTTAATCGTCGCGAGATCACGGTTGGGACGGTTTGTGTTACGTAATTCAGGGTCGCGGAGAATCGCAAGCCCGGACCAATTGGTGATCCCGATATTTCTGACGTTAAGAACAAAAGTCCAACGGTGAATTGTCTCTAACAAACGTACTTATCGCTTTGCAGTTGCTGGAAGCTAGTTACAGCTTCTACATCTGGCCCTGTGCACCGGTGCTCGCCCTGTTTCTCTGGGAGCATAGAGACGACCTGGTTGGGAAGCACGTGTTGGAGCTCGGAGCTGGCACTTCATTACCCGGCATTCTTGCCAGCAAGTGCGGCGCCAGTGTAACCCTGAGTGATTCCGCGAACAACACCAGAGCCCTGCAGCACATCAGGAGGTGCACCGAGTTGAACGGGGTTCAAAACCAAGTAAGGATTATTGGTATCACCTGGGGCTTGTTCCTAAACAGCCTGTTCACACTCGGGCCATTGGACCTGATCATCGGTTCGGACTGCTTCTATGAGCCTACTGTGTTCGAGGATATAGTGGTCATCGTAGCGTTCCTGTTGGAGAAGAATCCGCACGCGAGGTTCCTCTGCACGTACCAAGAACGCAGTGCCGATTGGTCGATCGAGCATTTCTTGAATAAGTGGGGTCTCACGTGCACACACGTACCGTTGGACGATCTCGGCGCGAATTCCAACGTCAGTGTGGACGAGTTGATGCAGGCTCACACGATACACTTACTGGATATTCGACGACGATAGGGACGTAAAGGCCGAGCGAGTCTACCACGTGGGGATAATAAAGTCGAGCACAAGTTATGGCCGGTAATCTTGTGAAGTACATGCTTCAAATTAACAACATTCCCTGGACGATAGGTCGTCAGCAGCTAGCATTGTACTTCTCCCAGTTCGGCTACGTGCAAAATGCCACTGTAGTGTTCGATAAGCAAACAGGTTTCAGTCAAGGTTACGGGTATATCACGTTCTTGAAAAAGCAACACGTGGATTCCGTGTTGCAACACGAACACACCCTGGATGGACAGAATTTGTCCGTGATGATTAAATATGGCGGGGAGGATCTGAATAACGAAAAATTTGATACACGTAACTGAAAGAAAGAAAGAGATAGATAGAGAGAGAGAGAGAGAGAGAGAAGACAAAGGTGAGTTGAGACCACAACCATGGCTGAGTGCGAATCAAACGTGACGGATTTGGAGGACAGATTCAACAGAGCTAGCAAGTATATGCAATCACTAGTATGGGATTTAGATGCGGATAAATTGCTCACATTGTATGGTTTATACAAGCAAGCCACCGTCGGCCCTTGCGACATCTCGAGGCCCAATTGGTACCAGATGCAGGCCGTGCGCAAGTACGAGGCGTGGAAGAAACTCGAGGACATGAGCCAGAAGATTGCAATGGCGAATTACATCGACATCATCGCGAGGCTGAATCCATCGTGGGAAGAGGAGGCGAAGTTCGACGAGTCCCGCGGATGGACCTCCGTCAGCAAGTTACCCAACACAGATGCGGCGTTGAAGGACACGGAGAAGACGTTCTTGGACTGGTTGAAGGAGGGCAATGAGGCGAGGGTGCGGGAAATGGTGAGCAAGGAACCCGGACTCGCGGAGTGGAAGGACGAAGTCGGTTTGTTACCCATACACTGGGCCGCGGATCGAGGCCACGTTGGAATCTTAAAGTTTCTGGTCGAGCAAGGCGCGGACCTAAATTCCCTCGATCTCGAGGAGCAAACGCCCCTTCACTACGCGGCATGCTGCGGTCATGTGGAAGCAGTGAGGTACTTACTTTCGATCGGGGCCGATACATCGAAAAAAAATGGAGATGGTATGACACCCAAAGATATCGCCATTGACGCGACTAAGGATCTCTTCTGCTAACGCTATCTACCGTAGTTCTTGTGTTACACATGCACACAATATGATAACGATTGTTACTCTGTTTGAATATATTAATAAATTTTCGATGGATTAATAAGTTTCTCCGCCCCGGTGGTGACACGACAACGATAACAAATATACCTCAGTTCCAGTTCACCTACAGGAATTCCGATAGAGAGTAAATCTTTATTTATATACAAATAAATCCTCTAGTAGTCCATTACATTCACAGCCTAAGCACACCTTAGATAAATGCGTGATTTGTCATTGGCTAGATTTCTCATCATTCTTCCGCTGCCTAATTATCGTTGGAAAACGGCAACCGATTGTGTGAACTTAGAGATATATTAAGCGCACGGGAATCTGTGGAGAATGCAAGGTTTGTGTTATTTACTCATAATAATAGTAAAATCCGCAAAATAATAAGTAAAAATCTGGGCTTATAATTATACAATTTAGAACTCCACGTTATACCAATCAGTTTTCCTTCGTAATTTCGTAAAATATAATCGTTCATATAATATACCTCTATGTTTTTGAATCAATAATTAAATGAATATTCAATAATACTGTATTTTTTACAGTTAACATTATATATCTTTACGAGGATATTCGAAATGAAGAGTGTCCGCTAATTACTAAAATTTACATTGCACATGTGAGATTTTTAACGATTTTTTTTTTTTTTTAACAAAAGCAGATAATGCGTGATCCTTGATATTTTTAAATCTCAATTTTAATATCAAAATACATGTTTGTAACAGCACGTAAATAATAAATTTTAACTTCTCGAATTTTATAAATCTAGCATTCTCAATGGAACGAAGTACAACAAACTCGAGATCTTTCGGTTGTTACTTTACAAGGCACAACTTATACTTAAATAATTTATAAAATTGTCGAAAATCTAAAAAAAAAAACCATTCGAAGAGTTTCTTAGCCCATTGCAAGAAAAAAAAAAAGAATTTTGCTACATATTTAGAGAGGGTTGACCCTCAATTACTATGGTGGTGTCAAATCTAGGTGTTCCTGTACATAGAATCTCTGTAAGGAATTTTATAAAATACAAAAAAAATATTGTTAGCTATTGACTGTCTTCTCTGACGTTAGGATTCTTTAGACGTTTTTATTTATAAGTAACGAAAGCTATGATTAAGGAAGAAAAAAGAAAATAGGCTGGACAATACGTCATCAACTTGTTATAATGAAATGCAAGGTCGTTATTAGAGTTGACTCCACCATGGAATCGAATACATCACCGTCTGTTTAAGACATGTTAGTTGAGGATTAAAAATTTACCTATACACAAAGCTTTGAGAAATCAATCAATTTTAACTTCTCGAATTTTATATATTGAACTGATCAAACTTAACGTTTCGTATCGATGCAACGTGATCGACAATTATTTTTTCTCTCGTGTCAAGACGCGTGTACAAACTCAACCATTCGGCGCGATCGTCCAATCAAGAGTTCATTGTTATGGAGACACTTCGGGATCTGAACGAACATGTATAAAACTGTGATTTCATTTCTTTCAACATATATTGAAAAAACAAGTCCTTTTCATTCTCAGGTGTTGATAATAATTCGAAAGTCGCGCATTGCATCAGTCAGATATAATAATAACGCACGGACACGTCCTCCTTCGAGCGTAGATCCGGCGACTCATAACGATTAACAAACATTTCGATTAATTCTCGCTAATAAAATATCACCCGTTGAATCAATTCCGACGCACTGATCGCACCACTCCTCCCTGTTTTTACGTTAGCTCTTTTTCCCCCTTCCCCCCTCCTCGAATGGACGTGTGTCAATCAAAAGTACTCGTCGTAAGCGCTGATGCTGATAACTTTCGCGGGCTAAAGTCGATTCTGTTAATTACCTTTTAACGTATATTGAGCACACCGAGCTAGCTTTGTGCGCTTCAACGCTCACGTGGTGGTGATCTGATGTGTGAACTGATATTCTCACTCTTAAAAACGACACTCAAAGCTTCTGTCTCTCTCCTTACTTGCTACAAGTATAAAAAGTTGGTAAGCTGCAAAAATATCATCATCGTCGTCGTCGTCATCGATTACCGAGAAATTAGGTAACGTATGTGTCCAAAGGGATTCGGAAAGTAATATACGGCGCGCTGGGAGCTGCCGGATGCGCTTTTTTTTAACGTCCGAAATGCATATTCGAATGACCTCCTCCCGTCTCTGCCTCCGTACACATGGCGTTTCGTCGGGAAACGCTCTCTCTCTCTCTCTTCTAAGGATTATCATCGGAATACAATAAGAAGTCGTATAAATAGGGAGATCACGGGAAAAATAGAGTAACTTTGTCCGAATGTGTGTGTCCATGTGTGTGTTGTTATCAAACCTACGAACTTACATACTCGATGTGAAACGCCGTACGCGGAATCACCGAGCGGATATCTCGCTCTGTTCCCGTAGTGATATATAAAGTTCGGTCCTTCGGACTCGCGAAGACGCGACACTCTTCAACTGTGGACGAGGACTTTCATTGTTAACCGCCGGCGGATTCTTATCCGCGGGGATAGAAGAGTTTCTACATATACAGTGACATATTGTCGCGCGCATGAAAGAGACGCGGCGTCATTCTCGAGAATAATCGCTTCTCTTCGAGGGGAGACCCTTCTAGAGATTGGTGCTCTCCTGCTCCGACTTAGGCCGTACGTTGGGCGGCGGCGGCGGCGGTGGCTGCGGCCGCGGCGGTCGCTGGTGGAATCTCGGCGATGCCGGCACGTTCTGCTGCGGCGACCTGACGACGACCCTCGCGTCGGTCTGTGTCTGGACGTCGATAATGTTGCCTTCCGATCTAGTGCGCGCGTGAGCTTTCGCTTGCTCGGCGCACGGCGCTTGACACGACTGCTCCGCCGGCCTCGCGGCTCTCTCCTCGCGGCGTTCGGAGCCGTACAGAGATATCGAGGACGGCCGGCTACCCACGCTTGGGCTTCTCTGCAAGTTCGAAGTTGCCGTGTTGCCAGTGCTCTCGCCCGGTGTGGACAACGCATTGCTGTTGTTCCCACGCACTTGTATTATACTGACCTGCTGTTTCTCCACGGAGTATACGTGCGCCCGTTCCAGCGTTAGAGGCTGCGGACGGTTCAACGAGAGAAGAGCAATTAGTTATCGATGGATTGGAACGGTGAGCGAAATTTGTGTGTAACGGAGAGTACTACGCGGATAGCGACAAGCGTAACGCGCGTGAGGAAGCTTTCATTCATCGGACACTGTGTGTGTGTGTGTGCGGTTGGTTCCCCTCTTCTTAGTTCTCGTGATATGTATAGCTTACGTAACTTTACTCAAAATGCAATATCCAGGTAGTTTTATTTGTCGTCCACACTTGTAGCAACTATATGCTTATATCATAAATGGTTATCAGTCAACAACACGTTCTCGCCGCGTCGGCGAGTCTTTACTCACCCCTGGATCGGTTTCTAGGTTTTCGTTACTGTGACGTGGATGTTGTCTGATGAGACTCGACGGACGCATCAAACAAGCCGGCCGCTCAGGGATCGCGGGTTTGCTGCTCCTGTCGCCCGATGACTGTACATTCGCAACGCTATTGTCTGACTTTTTGCGTAACTCGACTCCGTCTTCTGCAATGAGACACAAATTCGGTCAGACATCAGCCAAACACAAATATTGCACGGATGGGACACGGTTGCGACACTTTTTCGCATCTCGTGTCCGATAGGAAAATCGATTTTCTATCTGGAATAACCAAAAGGAACATATTTTCCTAATGGACACAACTTATCGAAAGGAAGTGTTGCGATCTTTCTGTCCAGCACTAAAACCGCTAAAACTGAACGAAGATAATCACACGGGACGATATCAGAGAAGGAACAAAAGGAAAAACATGTTACCTGTTGTTTGCGTGATATTCGTTATACTTCTAGGCGCTGCTACCGGTCTTCTCCTCTCCAACGTGGATGGCTTCTCCGTAGGCACTGGTTTTGGCTTTTGCGCCGTACTTTCGTTATGCTCCACTTCCACGACCGACTTGACGACATTGTCGGAGGACGTGGTGACCGCGTTCGGCTTCTCCTTTGCGCTCGGTGCGCTCACTTTCGCCTCGCATCTCTGTAATTCCGGGATATTCTTCTCTACGTCGCTTAAATTGAACACTTCGCTTTGGTGAGTACTGGTCTCCTGCGATCGCTCGGGATTGTCCGCAGGATGAAGATCGGCCGTCGATTCCACGACCGGCTGCTGCTTCGCGTCCGTCTCGGCGTGCTTCTCGTGCCGGTCGGCCGTGTCGTCGTGGCCTCGATTCGTCGATTCGGCGTTCAGCTCGTACTTGTGAGGCTTGTGCGTCGGTCGAGTCAACGTGGCCAACGCCAACGCTCTCGGCGGCTTGTCCGGCGTCGGTGGCGGCTGCCTGTCGTCGCACTTCCTCTCGTGCTTGTCCGGAGTATTGCCGCTCGGCGGCGTCGGCGCTGGCTTGTTCTTCCGACGCGCCGCCGGCTTCGGGCTGCCCTGCGGCGGGCTCTCGCCGTGATCGCTGAGACTAGTATTGGACACGCAACGGCGCATACCGACAGTCTGATTCTCCGAGTCGCTCACGATGCCCATTTCCAGGTCGCGGTCGAAATCCATCTCGCCCGGGAAGAACCAGTCCGCGTACGTAATTAATTGGTCTACTATAAGACTAGAGTTGTTCGCTGTACTCATGTTCATCCTGCAATAAAATGCGAAGGAAGTGTAAGTACGCATCATTAAACGGAGCAGAATAGGTCGCCGGGGTCGCCACGAGAAATTAATTTTCAGTTTCCCCGACTTTCTCATGTTTTACATGCGACAACAATGGAGAATTTTCCACGAGCAATATGTAGTCTTGAAACTTGAACGTTTAGAAGTAGGGAACGCAGGCAATGTAGCACTAGAAGGTGACGCAAACATCGAAGTTTAGTAACATAATCTCCCACTAAGGTGGGAATGTGTCGATGGATCTTCCCCCCCCCCCCAAGAAACCGNGATGTTACACGCATGTTACAGAATTGCGTACACTATCGTATTCGCATCCTCTTGCGGGCTCCAAATCAGGTTCGGCGCGATGACGATAGCGATATTCTGCGGCGACATCTTATTTACATCTTGATTCTTCGTGAGCACAGCCAGAAATTTAATTAGGAACCGCAGATTCTCCAAATTCGCCGGTGGCAACTTATGCAACACTTCCCAGAGAGCACGCAACCTCGCGTCGCTGTGCGCGATCTTCGCAGCAGCCATCCACTCGGGATACAATCTACATAATCGCAATCACATGCGGTACAGTGACATATGGTTACATGCAGACACATCGTATACGGCGGTACAGTATCATCACGATAGCAATTATTGATCTCGCGGATAATCCGCCTACCACTCACTTGTATGTCAAAAGAGGCTCCGGTAATTCTCGCAGGTAGGATTTCAACGCGCCGGCGATCACGTGCGGATCTTTGTATTCCAACGCCCTCGGCAGCGTGAGGCAGCAGGCGTCTAAGCTTAATTTGATCCGTCGCGACTTCGACGCGGCGCCGGCTATTCGAAAAAGGCCCTCCTCCTCCATGCCCAAACGCAACAGCACGGACACGCACAGCTGTATGGGCAGTGCGATTTTCCTATTGGTTACCCTGAGGTGTTCCTCGAGAGGATATCCGTACACCGGCTTCATTTCGTTATCATCTGCAACCGATCGCTGTTTAATCGTCCCGCACGTCTCACTCGTGAATCACAGCTCGCCAATCGTTGATTGACATCAATGACGAGCACTTTTCGGATTTTCGTGCACGTGTACTTGAAATAAAACTCACTAATGTAGCTCTCTAATCCAGGTATGAGGTCCTCGAGACAGTGCAGTGCACTTTCGTGGTAAGCACGCTGAAGTTTCACATACTGGATGATCGTCTGTGCTAGTTCCGTTTCGCGCGACATCAGCTGAAACATCTCTGCGGCCAACTGATCTCTGCACTGTTCGACTTTTGATTCAGCCTCTTCCAATTCCTCCCTCAGGTTATCCAATTTTGCTGCGCCTGTACCTGTGTACGGTAGTGAGGTGCGTTAGCGGAATGATTCCAGAGGATCTGTGTGAATGTACACTAATGCCTGTTTCCACCATCGTGGTTTGAATCTGTTGAGTCGACGATCGACTCAACAGAATTGACCAATTAGCTGAAATGCGATCGGTCAATTCCGTTGGGTCAATCGTCGATTAGATTTGTATGGTAGAAATGCTCCACCCAGAACTTATTTGAATGGGCCCACAGAACGCATTCCTCCTTAATAGTGCATCTGGGTCATCCTGGTATGAATTCACGGTTGTTTCGCCAGTGAACTGGGATCACTTGAACGCGTTCTGTCTCCCTGTTTACCAAGTTTCAGCCCAATCCGATACATCCTTCTGGGTGGAGCATTTTCAATGTCCCTTAGAGTACTTAAAGAAGCAAATTTCGAGCATTACCAGCGCTATGTTTACTCGCTTGAAGATATCTCGTTCTGGCACTGTCCATGTCTAATGTAAGACGCGCTAAATTTCTCTTATGCTTCAATATATTTGGTACATCGGTTTCTAAAATATGCTGCAGCGGAGTGGCTACATATTGTTCGACTTTCGCTTCGTGTTCCACAGTTTCGTTAGCCAATGACATTTGTGCTCTGCCACACTCTAGCAATGCGAAACTCATGAGGCCATCCTCACCAGCATTCTCCAGCATGGTTTGCCCAAGTATGTACTCGTGGCATTTTTTCTAAAGAGTAAGAATTTAACATATAATAACCACTCGATACATGCGCCTTGATTGAGAGATGCTTTTCTCCAAAAGCAAATTTTCCACTTGTATATATCTCCCAATTTTTGACATTATGATCAATACGATACAAATAATATTTACCAAACGTTTCTCCTTAAAAGCCTCTTGCGTAGCTGTTTGATTCGGTGGATTCCCAAGTCTCTTACTGAGACCAGTGAGAGCTGCTCTGATTTGTTCGACATGTTTATCGGCAGCTTGCAGATCGTCCGTCAGCATCTCCGTTTTGCCCGCTCTGTCCGCAAGCAAAAAATAAATGTTTTCCTCAAATGCCCCTTATCTAATTGCAGCAAGATCTTATCTTTTGCAGCCCATACTTTATCTCTCCTAATCTAGCTATCGCGTAATTGATATATAAATATTGAACCGTATTAAATGAAAAGATTGCCAAGTGTACGATTGAAGAGAGAACAAGAATATACCTCAGGAAATTGATACCCGAGGAAACTAACACCAGATTACATGTTAGAAAAGATAATCATAAGACGGCAGGAACGACCGGTCACCTGGAGAAGGTCTGATCGGCGAGCTGCTTGACACGGAAGAACTGCTTCTTCATGGCTGCTTGGTATTGTCGACAGTGCAAGCGAAATCACAGCTGAGCCACCTCGTGCACACCTTTACGCATCGATGCCCTTCGACCTGGCGCGTTCACGCACGTGCATGGTCCTCCGTGAGTCCTTCGCCGTCACGCGGCACCACAAATACGCGGGAGAGAAGGAAGGGTGGATCCTTCGTATCGCGATGAGGGCGAGCGTCCGTCATAATGTTTGTACAATGATCTCACAGTTCACGAGAACGGTCACGGGTGGGCTTACGGCCGAGCTATTTCCGCGCACCATCGATAAAGTCCATAAAACCGATAAGGACCCGGGGGATTACTCACGTCGGGCACACGGATTTGGGTTAGGTCAGTCCAACTTAGCACTTTGCGGCTCTCCCAGTCTCGCTCTGTCTCACTCTAGATTGCGATCTCAGTCGCGACGGAAGGACAATGAGGGGAAAATAACGACGCCCGGCGACGTCGCGGCATCGACACGGTTGGTTATGGTACCCTCCAGGTCCAACGAACGGCCGATTGTCTCAGGCACGCGACGACACCTAGGCTCACATTGTCCTCTCGACCACTCGCCGTGGAGAGGACAGGAAATAACGATACTCGCGCGCGGATCACTCCGCTGCGTTCCACGCGCAACGACGCGATCGGCCTGAAGCTCGCCGCGCGTCGGACACGCGCCTCTCTGCAGTTCCACCCGCCAACTCGAACGACATTCGACCGCAGTTTTCACTTTTCACGGGGGGACGGCCTCTTCCTACCGACGAGCCTACCGATAAACGCACGGATAACGAACCCGTCAAACTGGCACCCAATCTCTTTACCCTTGAGACTCGCCCATGATCGATGGATCACTCGCGCCTATCGCCCCGTTTCGACCGCGATGTGCAGGTTCGTCATTGCGATGCGACTGCACTCCCCCACGCTCGGTCCACCCGTCTTTGTCCCACCGGCCGCTCGAACGTACCTCTGTTTCACTCCGAGTGAGCACGGAGGTGCAGGAAAGTGCGGCTGTTGTGCGAGCGGAAGTTGCGCGAACCTGAACCTTGAATCGCGCCAAGTTTATCGTGCGCGATATATCGGCCGCTGTTTTACACCGTTTATCAAGCCATTCAATATCTCGGTCTCGGCGACGGTCAGCTGCCAGGGCCGGCTCTACTACGAACTCGAAGCTAAATCGTTCCCGCCGAGCTTCGCGGAGCGCATCCTATGATTATCGGGTGACACATCCTCACCGTAGATTTCCGACCGATTCGTCATCGATTCTTCCTCGATGAGATAGTATCGGGCGTTCCTAGCCATTTATTGGGGGAAGGAAGAAAGGAAGGAAGGAAGGAAGGAGAACAGTAAGCGTCACTATCCGACTTTAACCTCTCTTTCAATCGGTCTGTTCCTTTTAACTGAACTTTTAGCTGCACCAATCCGAGGAACACACTGAAGCGTGAAAATCTCGTACATACGCTTCGATACTCCGGTGGAAATATTTTGCTGAAATATTCTCTTAGTTGGCTCTATTTCATAGGTACGTAGGTAGCGTAGGTTGATGGAACGATGATGAAATGGAGTCGATTGAAGGAGAATTTCAGTAAAATTTTCAGCATGATATTTCCATCAGAGTATCTATGCAAACTTTTCGAACTAGTGCCCCATTTAAGAGATTTACAATTTACAATTTCCGCACATTGAAACATACAAAACGTACATGCGAGATTCTTCAATGTGCGCGAATTTCTTGAATTAGCGCAACCAGTTCGTCTAAGAAGAACAGATCTTTAATTAAAATACTTGAAATATTCGTCACAAATAATATTTACGTAGTAGAGCCTTGTCAAATTGCTCAATGTCAGCGAGAAATACCTCCGGCGAAAACTGATGAGACGCTCTTCAATTGTACGCCTTTAATTTACAAATTGAGGTTATATCGACCGGAACACCTGATCGGCGACGCAACGAACTTGGCTGCGACATTCGAAAGACGCGCGCAAAAGACAATGGCGGCGGTGTTCGACGATCGATGACTCGCTCGCTCGCTCGAGTCGCCGCTCACTTCACGGACAACTCGACGTTTTTTATAGAGGCGCACCGAAGCTCCAGTTATGTAGCGCTGTCGCTCGCCGTCGCGGCTTTTCTCCATCGCCCATGCGGCAACCATCTGTCAACTGCGGCGGACACTTGCGCGAGTAATCCGGCAGCGTGAAACGCGCGCGCTAATCGCACACGACGAATTGCTTCCTTCCTTCCGTCCCGCTCGGCGAAATCACAACCGCAACCATGAACATCGACCGGGGCTTTTTGAACGTGATGATTCTCAGCTGGGGATTCATGCTGGTGTTCGCGGCGTTTCAAACGATGGGCAACATAGAGGTGAGAGAAACGACGGCGAAATTACGGCGTATGCCTGTTACTATTATTTGCGCGACGGATCCGCTTCCGCATTCCCTTCACGGCGCAGCGCACCGCAATCTAGAGCGGCCGATTGAATTTAGCACAGTTGGACAAATTTCGGAGGAATTTCGTTTTAAAGCGGTTGAAAATCGACGCCCGAACCGGAGATAAACGCAAGCGCGCCATCCTTTTGAAATTCTAACAAGTCGGTTGAATTTATTAACAATATCTCTCTTTCGATTCGTCATTTGTTTGTCGTCATTTGAATTTCCTTTTATCACCGTGTATCTTTGCGCGCGTATGTGTGCGTGTGTATAGAGCAGTCTACGGTTTTAAAGTTTCGGAGAAAAATCCGAGTTTTCCCCAATTTTTCATGGAGGATTTTTTCGGCTTCTGTCCCGAGGGTATCAGAAATGCATTTGGAAAAATTCAGACGTGTGTTCGGTGTTAAAACCTGCCACATTTATTTTTCTTTTCGTAAGGAAACCAAAACATCCAAGGAGAAGAAAAAAGAAAAATTGGGAAAAAACGGCGTTTTTCCGAAACTTGAAAATTACAGAGCAGACTTTTTCTAAGACGAATGATTTATTTATACAGCTGTTTTTTGTTTTGCAAAACTGCTGACCGTTGTTAGCGGAGGAACGTAAACATTTGCGTTTTGTGTCGATAATTGTTCAACGACAGGTTACATTAACGGAACAGACTGAACGTTTGTCAAGTTCACATTTGTTTACGTCAGTTTTCAATTCTGACTTTGCGAGCAAAACTATGATAGTGTCACAATGTGTACGTCTGCGCGTTTTATCGCGCACTCAGGCGACCCGAACGATTTTAATGCGAAGCAATTTATTTATAACGCAATCTTTCGCGCTCTTTGACGTGAGTACCGATTAACAGTATGATTGGATAATACACATTGATCAACGTCAACATCGCTTTTTTTCTTTTATAACGCCTGTAACACGTAGAGCGAAAATTCTATTTAGGCATACATGCGCAAGAGAGATCTGTTCAAGTCGCTCTCGCGTTTGTACGGGCGTTAACCTTCGAGCGGAAATATAAGGAACTTTTCACGACGTAAGCGATAACGCAAAGTGCTCTCTCTCTCTCTCTCTCTCTCTCTCTCTTTCTCTCTCATCATTTCCACTTGAAAATTCGGCGCCCTGGACGTTCAGACAATTCGTTAACGGGCAAGTGTTTGTCCACGCTTTCAAGCTTCGGCCGTTACAAAATCGAATTTCGCTGACGTATTTAATTTGTACATCCTTATCTTTCTAATCTCATCGGTTGTTCTAATTGTTTTTATGATTAGTGATATTTTTCTTATGACGAAAGTTAATTATTTACGCGTTTCTATCGCTGAGATTCATTCTAGATAAGTTAATTTAGAATCGATCTTCGATGTGAAGCAAAAATTCTATCGACGCCTGTTTTTACATTATACAGACACACACACACACACACACACACACACACACACATATTTAATTAGTTATTTATTTATTTATTTATCTATAGGACGAATCTCTTCTCAGAGTAACGAAGAGAATACAAAAATAAAAGTAAATTAATAACTAATTATATAAAATTACGATTACACGAAGTTTGATAAGGCTAGGTAATTTACAAAAAAGAAAAGAGATAGGTTATTACCATGATAATAACCAATTCAATTATATTATACAATATTCGGCACACGCACGTCCGATTTTAATGTTGAGCGCCTCGATAACCGAATTCGATATGAAGACCCGATCGAAATGAAAATTCTACTTGAAATTAATTGCGAGATAAGATTAACTGTTTGTACTTGAAATGACTCGAATGTACTTAAACTTGAAATGACTTTCAATTCTAGTTTATCTGATATATTGCAACAATTTTAGATAGAGTAAACGTTACGTAGAGGAAACGCGGGGTTCATCGGAAAATATGGGTGTGGACAGACGATTTCGAGTTATCTGGCGCTCAACATTTTAGTTAATAAGATAAGCAACTAGATAAATTCGAAAAAAACAAGCGAGGAACTCATCGAGAGTCATCGAATTTTTATCTCAAATTCGACCGTTGTGAAACGCGACGAGACACTCGCGTTATTTTACAATATTTTAGAAAGTACACTTCGGACATTACGATTAGTCGCAGTTTAGAAAGCACGACAAAAGGCGAACTAGTCACGATTGCAAGAACGCCTCTAGGCAACACGATATCGTTATCGACTCTTTTCGTTATTGCAAAACATGTAATTCATGAAATTATACGTATGACATATGTGAGTATACGCATGTGCGAAATGCGTATTATATGATACAAAGCACAGTCGACAGCCTGCCGGGTTCTTAAAAACAGAAAGAAAAAGATAAGAGAAAAATACGCAGTGCTCGTGATAGATTCCAAGAGAACTCAGCTCGGATTAACCCATTAGCTGCCACGATCCCCATTTGGGGCTCAAAACATAATTTGAATATAATTATACTGTTACACAACTTTTTGTGCATATATATAACTTATCCGGCCAAAAATTTCAAAACAAAAAATTTGGCAGTTAATGGGTTAACGTCAGTCATATTTCGATGATAAAGAAAAGTCTCTCTTTTTCTCTCATACACGGAGGATATATTCACGTAAAAATTACTACGCAAATTTTATAATGTTAAATCATACCATACGAAATTGTGATGTGTTTTTTTTGTAATTTTTAGTAATGTGTACAATGAAGTGTGTCAGTAAAGATTACAACAAACATCATAATTTCATTTATAATTCCATTATAGTCCAATATTACAAAATTTATGTGATCATTTTTACTACAATATTTCCTTCGTATATAAGTTTTAAAGGCTTGGAAATAATCTAGGGTTTTTTCAATTTTTTGTGTTTTTTTCTATTTTTTCCACGAAAAAAAAAAGAAAAAAAACCTCGCTTTCTCCAATTTTCTCCACGAACTTCTTCGGTTTCTTTCCGCAGAAAAGTGGCAAAAAACGGAGTTTTTCAACTATACTCTCTTATGCATCATCTGATATTCATATACTCTGCATGTGATACTACCTGGCTAAAAAGAACTTATATAATACAAAATACAGGCATTTTGCGGCGTTCAGGCAAACCGTCTCGAAACTGGCAACGTCCGTCGGTCATTACCGTCGTTATCTCCGAGTCATGTAATTCCGAGTGCGTACAATATACACTCCTCTCTCCGAGCGCGCGGTATCTCGGCGTCTCTCTTTTAAAGACGCCCGGTGAATAATTGATCATTCCGGCGGCACAACGATCTTTGTTTGCATGTCGATCCGTCGCGGCAAACTAACGATATCTCGCGTCCGATTAGTTTATGATAGGCGTCATGATTAATCATATGCTCTAAACAGTAGCGTAGCGGATCGCTTAGGGTTCAATGACGACGTTTCTCCCCGCCGAATCCGCATCGCCTAAAAAAGTTTGCAAGAGCAAGCGAGCGATCAGACTCGCGCGCGCGAGGTCATAATATAATGTCAAGAGATTATCCGTTACGCAAGAAGGTCGAGCGTAGAAAAAGAGAGAGAGAGAGAAAGAGAGAGGGGGGAAGTGAGAAAGAGAAATTCTGTCATAACTGAACTATGAAATCACCATCCGCGGGAAAGGTAAAAGAAACTGAGATCTACACTGACCGATTCACAAACTCTTGCGTAATAAGCTAATTAATCCCGCGCTAAGATTCGAGATCGCTCGAATCGAAGTGCCCAATACTTTTTTCGCGAAGCGAAAATATTTCGCAATATTCCGCTCGAGGATACCCGTTTTGCAAGTAACCTTCTGCCCGGTAATTATAATTCAGGCGCACCCGATCACAAACTAGGCGTTCAGTACAGCAAAATCGAATTCATTAATTCATTTTGAATAATCGAACTTCCTCTCGAACCACCTTCCGAGGTTCTGCATTGAGAGAAAATTATGCACTGAAGAAAAAAATTGCTACGTTCAAGTAAATACTCACTAAGGAATATTGGAGTGGTTCATTTTATTTGGATTAAGTAAATATTATCTGAGTGCAGCACTTTTTCTTCTTTCAGTGTGCTACATTCAAGTAATATTTACTTAATATTACTCGAATAAAATAAATATATAAAATAAATAAAATAAATTACCCCAATACTCCTTACAGCAAATATTTACTCGAACGTAACAATTTTTTTTTTTTCAGTTCAGTTGTTTTCCATGCGAAAAATATCCTTTTGTTATTTTAACCACAAAAATAGTGAAGAGAACTATTATTTTAATAAATGTTATCACAGTGTCAGTGATAATAATAAATGTTATCACAGTGTCAGTGATAATAATCTTACGTGCTACTGCTATTTTTGTGGTTCCTCTTAACAACAGGATATTATAGGCACCGAGAATAACTATAATTTTCTCTCAATGCCTGGTTACACTGTAAAGGGAGAAAATTAATATTACTCATTGCCTCCAACGTAAAAGGACCCATTAATCTTGCTCGGATAAAGACGCTGAATTCCTCCCTGAATTAATAATTGCTTCACAACTCGCCGTCAACGCGAAGTCGCTCACGGTCATATTTACATCGCGCGACGCGATTGCAAAAATTGCACTCGTCCGCTCCACGGCGGCCGTTAATGATCCTCGTTGTCCTTCGGCTCCGCTATCTCCGAATATCTCGACACTTCCGTTGGGCGCATTAATCACGAACGGTATAGCGGCATACAGAATTATCGGCTCATTGTTGCGGAAATTGGCGATCGACTAGCGAGCGACGTGACCTTATTCACTCTAATCGAATCCGATCAAATTATCTTAAACGTTTCACCGGGAGTAGTGCGAGAAGAAGAGACTGCGAAGAGGGGCGAGAAAGAGCAAGAGTAATGAGGGAGAAAGTGGTGCGCCGATCGCCGCGGCGTTCCCCGATCGTGCGAAATAAAATGCATCCTAGACGTGCCGAATAATTGCATCCGCCGAGAAACCTGTCCCCCGGGCGTCACCGCCGACGACGACGGCAGCGACGAGTGCAACCGGTTCCCGTCGAATTTACCTCGGCGCTGCGCGCTGGCTCTTCGCCACTCGTGTCGCAAACCGGTCGAGGAAGTGTAATGACGACTTGGAACTCCGCGAGAAAAGACGAGCCCGCGGTAATGCAGCCGAGATAATTCGGAGAGACCCCCGAAGGAGGAGGCGCGCTCGTAAAAATCTTTCAAACGGGACTTCTCGGTGGGATGGCTGATGTAACTGTCTATCGGAGGCGAGGCATAATCTCCTTTCACTTTTAGGCTCAGCGATAGGGCGGCTATCTGCGACAGCGAAGGTGGAGAGAAGGGAATCGTTATCTTTCTCTCCTGTCTCGTTGATTGATGTTAATTATTTATACATGTTCGGCACAGTTCCCTCGAGAATAGCGAAAGAATTCGTCTCATTCTGCAAGCCCGGACGCACTCTGCAACGGTCGAACGACGTTTCCGACGTCTCTCGGTAATCTTCGACTGCGACTTTTCAATGACTTCTCGATGATCATCCGGCTCAATGATTTGCCTACGCTGAGAGAAAAAAAATACCTAAAACATTCTTAAATATATATTATCCTCCCATAAAAAATTAAAAAAAACTAAATAAATGTATTCGCACCAACAACTGCGTTCGACTTTTATTGGCCTTTCTATGTTTTCCGTGATTGCATATCTTGAAAGCTAATACAATATATAATCTAAATATGTTTGATTTCTTAGATACTTTTTCTCTCAATATATTGTATATATGTGATTATCCCATTTCCTTCTCTTTTTATAAAGAGAAAACCGAGAGATCCGATCTCTCCGAGATATAATTTCCCAGTCGGCCGTAACAATTCCAAAACTCAAGCGGTTAAAATATTTAAAATAGCCGGATGTCTAGAGCGTTTGCGAAGTGTCGTTTGAAATGCAAAATACTTCACTACCGGAAGAAAGATATGATTGAGATAAGAGACTGGCACAATGGACATCATTCAATTTTGTTCACGGGCTCGCGCGCGTTACTAATGCGAATTGTAAGCGCTATTATACACGACGTTTCAGATTCCGCGCGTGCTTCTTTTATCTGTCGCTGCGATTTTTCACCCGCGCGAGTTCCACTTGCACTCTCGATGATGGGGGAGTGACATAAGTATCGGCGTGTAATCCGCCGATGCGAATGGCAATCTTATCGAGCCTCGTTATCGGCACGAAAACTTTGCACCCAACTTTCCCAGTGGTAAAACGGGGTTACGAAGATATGTGGAGAATGTATCTCGTATCGAGAACTCTCATTCGCGCTTATTTCTTATAGTTTACGACTTGATGAGTTGATTATATCTTTTGACGTAGAGACAGCATTGTATTTTTTATTGGATCGTGTCCGTGTATTCACGTGGATATGGTCAAGCATTGTCACAACACAGATTAGCAATTGAGATCTCCGGATTAGATAGTTGGAATTCTTTGGAAATAAAATGTCGAATTGGAAATGAAATAACGCTTCTTATCTCGCACTATTGTCGAGAACAATCCTACACCATTTATATCTAATCGATAACGCTAAATATTATTATTAATATTAAACGAAGATAAACTTGAGAAATACAAGTTCGTTGTATATTGTCTTTTATTGTCGGATTATATTTTTACGGACCCATTTATTGCTTCAGGATCAACTGTACTTTCGCGAAAACGGTCAAAGAGATGTGAAAATATTTCGTATTCATCGCAATAAAATGGCTTTCTAATCAATTGAGGAGGTATTCTACCGTGGGTTTGAAAAGTCGATTTTTCATTGTTACATATTCCAAAGCCTTAAGAATACATTTGTGAGTTTTCTTAAATGTAAATTCAAATATTTGTCAGAGTTACAGGCCGTGAACAGAATTGGCGCGCAGGTAGAAAACGAAGCGCGCGTAGTGTTTCATCACTTTCTATCTCGGCTTAAAACGAATAGCCATTTTTCCTTCCGACTATCTCTATATATATGTATATATACAAATATTATGTTTTATGTCCTTTTATACAGCAATGGGAGCTTCAACGCTGTGGTCATATTTCCGAAAGATATTTTTTCTGCATAAAAAGTATAGAAATTGCTGCTTTCCTAGCAGCCTGCAACTTTCAAAGCAGCTTTTATTAAAAATTATGAAAGTGTTGGAGATAAGAATTAATCTTCCAAGTTTTCGCCAATCAACGCGATGCAGAACAATTGAAGACCGTCGAGCGTCGAAGTTTATATGAATTTTAAATTCTTGAATAAATGAAAAGTATGAAGCCAACGCTGGTTGTTAATTGCGAAGAGAAAAAAAGAGAAATTATTTAACTTGGAAGATGAAGTAATCAAACGTTTCGGTTGTAGTTTCTGACTCTCCTCAGTGTGAACGACTGACTCAGTCATTCATACCGATGAACTGCCGATGAACTTGTCAGTCGTTTGCACTGAAAAAAAGGGTCGGAATCAACGACCGAAACGTTTGATTGCTTCATCTTCCAAATTAAATAAGTTTTCTTTTTCTTTTTTCGCAACCAACAACTACCATCGACTCTTATTGGTCCTACTTTTTATTTACTCAAAGATATATATTTCAAGAGCTTAATTATATCTGCTAAAATTTTAGCCGAAAATCGCATTATTAATCTTTGAGACGCCATTTTGTCAATTTTCAGTTTTTAATCAGCGGTTCGCAATCACTTCCGCAAAGTGGAAATGTACTCTGTGCAATTTTCACTTAAATACTATTATAATCTATAAATGTTAATAAACAATTATAATTATAATAAAATAATTATAATAATAAAAAAGTAATTATAATAAAAAATTATAATAAAACAGTTGCATCTTAATTGCTTCAATACTTAAAAAAAAATTCTTGTATACAAGCATTTTTTCGACCCAGCAAGAGTAGAATACTCCTTCAAGTCTCAGAATTGCAAGACTACAATGATAATAATACTGCGCATAAATACGTATCGGCTAACGTGATAAATGTTACGTCACAAGCACCGATATGACCGTCGATTGCTGATAATTTCGAAAGCACGAGCGATTCAATGTTATTGTTCATCGTGAAATAATTAACATCTAATCTGGAAGCGCAATGTGTGCGTCAACATGTGAAAGCGTTCTAGAAACTATATCGACGCACTGCGCTCACGATCGGCACGCTTCTATACTAAGAAACCCACTTAGTTGACTCAAATACAATTTTCGTTTGGATGTTAGCAAACGAATGTTTTGGTTATGAGAACCAAAGGTTTGGTTCTCTACAATGAAAATGAAAAAAAGTTTGATTCAGAGAGCCGAATGTTTATTCTTACAACCAAAACATTTGTTTGCCCAAATCCAAACAAGAAGTTTGTTCGAGTCAACTAAATAGGTCCCTCCGGGTGTAGTTCCGAGGTTTCCACAGAGATTCTGTACTCGCACAAGCTCCTTCGTGGAGAATGAGACGGTGAAAGAGAAAAATGATATGATTCCTTTTCACGTATAGCAATTGGTATGCGTTGCGTGCAGCCCGCGCGCATAAATCCTCCACATTCTCCAACTTTCTAAACGCAGCACGTGTCGAAGGAATATCAAACAACGTTCGTCCCTCACGACATTGTTATTCCAAGTTATTCTTTTACCTCGACTGAAACCCAAGTATAGGTTTGCCCTTGTAGATATATATAAGGAAATCCATGGAAAAGAGCAAAATTTATTATATACTATATTTATTATAATTACCGGAACTAATAATTCGATGTTCGAGATCTTCAATATTTTCTAAGAGAACTCGATTTCCAATTATTAAAAATAAAAAAAAACCATTTATTAACATTAAACGCCGCATGAGTCATTCATGAGCCAAATTGAACTTTCCATTCAGATCGCACAACATATATTTTACGTTATTTTTTCCTCCGCGTAATCGTGGATCATCGGTGGCCTGTGCGACGTGAATGGAAAGTCACGTGAGATTGGACACGTAAAAAGGGGAAAAAAAAAGCTGAAGAAAAACAACTTTAAATTCTCTCACAAATATCTCTTGCGAGTTATAAAGCAGCCTCTTTTCCTATGAAACACCATAATCAACGTTGGCATAACCGACTCTAACTCGTGTGTGGATAAGGCACAATTGTTCTCACAATCCCTCGCATAATAGATTCCGTTGAGACGGCATTTTCATTGAAAGGGGGGTCGTCGAGACTATTATACTTTATAATAACGTCATTCAGGAGAGAAACAGGAAGCGGAAGAGCAGGAGCGGGA
>NW_014556584.1:192070-239040 GCF_001313825.1 Dinoponera quadriceps
GGGGGGGGGGGGGGGGGGGAGGAGAGAGAAAGAGCGCATGGTTTCACCTCACGCCTTATTCTTCATTGTTTGCCAACAGAAAACCGTGCTGTCCAGCATCAAGACAGATGATGAGAACTTCACCGGCGAGGCGTACACCAGTCTGGCCATCATCTACGCCGTGTTCTCGATCTGCAACTGGCTAGCGCCGTCCTACATCTCGGTAACGGGGCCGCGGGTAGCGATACTCACCGGCGCCTGCTGCTACGTCCTCTTCATAGCGTCGTTCTTCTGGCCGAACGCCGGCCTGCTGTACAGCATGTCTGGCGTGGTGGGGATCGGCGCGGCGTTCATATGGACCGGCCACGGCCAATACCTGACGGAGAACAGCGACGTCGATACCATGTCCCGGAACGCCGGTCTATTTTGGGCGATCTTCCAGTCCTCCCAGTTCGCCGGCAACCTCCTCGTCTTCTTCGTCTTCGACACGGACAAGATCGACGCGACGCAACGGCGGACCGTCTTCAGCGTGCTCACCGGCCTGTCGCTGATCGGCGCCTTGGTGCTGGTCTTCCTGAGGAGGCCGCCGCAGAAGTCGTCGCTCGGCGAGGCCGAGGGTGTCTCCAGCGCGGACAAAGAGCTCCAGCTGCCCGAGCCGGTGCGGGAGAAGCCGCTGGTGGCTGCTTGGCAAGCGCTCGTGGACGCGCTGAAGCTCTTCCTGACGCCCCGGATGCTCATCCTGTCGCTCACGTTCATCTACACCGGCCTCGAGCTCACCTTCTACTCCGGCGTGTACTCCAACAGCATCGGCTTCACCAAGGCGATGGGCGACCAGCGCAAGAGACTCCTCGGGCTGTCCGGCATCTTCATCGGCGTCGGCGAGGTCGTCGGCGGCGCCGTCTTCGGCATCCTCGCCTCCAAGGTGTGCCGCAACTGCGGCGGCTCGCCGGTGGTGCTGACCGGCCTGGTCGTGCATCTGTTCGCCTTCATCAGCATCTTCCTGAACCTGCCGAACAACGCATCGTTGGGCGAGACGAGCGACACGGACCACGTAATGTCCTCGCCGATTCTCGCGATGGCCGGCAGTCTTGCGCTCGGCTTCGGCGACGCCTGCTACAACACGCAGATCTACTCGCTGCTGGGAGTCCTCTTCGCGAAGGAGAGCGCGCCGGCCTTCGCGCTCTTCAAGTTCTGCCAGTCCGTGGCCGCGGCCGTCAGCTTCTCCTACAGCACCAGCGCTGGACTGCACATACAGCTGCTGGTGTTACTCGTAACCATAATCCTGGGCACGATAGCCTTCTGCTACGTCGAGCGCACCGTGAAGAAGTCGAAGAACGAAAGCCAACCGGAGATCGATCCGTCGCTCGTCGAGCCCACGAGCGGCGAGGACTAACGAGTTCGTCGAGGTGCAGTAACACGCGGCAGGATCGTGCGCGAGTGAGATCTCCGGATCTGTGGACACTAGGAAATCACGCGAGAGATCTCCAAAGAGACGAGAACGCGCTGGCGGATCGCGGAACACGGGGAGAGCGTTGGAAGTGCAACAGCTAGGACCCGGGCGATACGAATCACCTGAATACCTGCAAAAGAAGTAGAGATCGATTATTTTTGTAAAGTTTTAGCCGTCGTAAACGAAGGTGCTCGCATCCTTCCGTAATCGTCCGGAATTTTCACAAGTCGATACAGACCTAGTTATGTAATTTATTATCCTTTTATTTACCAAATGTTCAATAAGGACAAATGATGTAACTAGATTTGCGTCTCTTGCTGGAAAGCAACCAATGTTACCATGCCTAGGGAATAGGACAGCATTAGTGGAAGTCTGCTGTACAACCGGCGTCATGTATGCTGACTATTTCCTGGATCGAAAATTACATGATTTTTAGTCTTATATATATAGATACGGTAAAAACTGTTATAATTAGAGCCAATATGTATCCTATCATTATAATTCGAGATATTTCTGTGATTTTCAACCTTATGGATTATATATATATAAGGCTGAAAATCGTATAATTTTCCGTTTAGGAAATGATACGGTATGTGCATAACATCGACCAAGATGCAAAAGAATTCTTATCACGCAATACCGTAGAAATGAATATTATAATCAGGGATGTTACCATAAAATATCGATATCAATATTGAAACGGGTATCTAATAAAAAGTATCGATATAATTAGTGATACCAGTATCAGAACAAAAATATACCGATACTGATACTAGTATTGAAAATATTTAAAATTAGAAGAAATATAAAAATTAGGAAAGAAAATTTTGTCTTGCAAACTATTTTTATAAGAGAGAAATTTTTATAAGAGAGAGAATTTCATATGTCTACACAAAATAATCATACTATAGTATAAAAATACTTTTACCTTCCGCAGACTTTCTATTTGTGATCTAAAAACCTTAAAAAGGATGTGTTAAGGCTCATGTGTCCTCGCTATGACTGTCATTGCTTGATGACGTCAGAAACAAGAAAAATCGTTTAAAACGTAAGCTGCATGTCGCACTAATTTTCATGAAGCAAAAATACATGATATCTTGATATCCACGAAGTAAAAAATGAAAAAAAAAATCAAATAATGCACAGATATGGAGAATATTGGAAGGAAATATCGAATATAAATATACTCGGTATTAAAAGAATCATATCGATGCCAATATTATATCAGTAGTATCGCAACATCCCTATTTATAATACATTCATAAGACACGGAGAAATTAATTACAGTACAAAATCCACTTCTACTTTGATTTGCAACTCAGGGCAACCGTGTTTTAAGCTGTTCTCTCCTCTGGAGCAGTGCTTCTCTCTTCAGAAAATGTAAATACGCGAATATACCAAACGCGCGCGCATACATTTTAATTGTTTTTTCTCATCGGCGTGAACATTTTCACTGTAAAGTGCCAGTGTTGCGCCGTTTACGCGAAGTTGGGGAACACCGCCTGAGAGTCGATCCGGTGTGACTGCTCATTCGGTCGTTAGATCTGCAGGATTTAACGACGATCAATCGATTGTCTGTTTCGCGCAAGAAACGCCGCGATGACGGACGAGTGTCCGTTGCGGATTCCCGTTTCATACTTGGTAAGTTCCGTCGGTCGCGAGACCGGCTCTACTAGCGGCGGGTGCGATCCTCGTTCTTCCATCCTTGCAACGCACTGCGATTTTTTTCACGTCGTTACTCGTATTTAGCTAGTCTGTAACGCAAGTCCGCCACAGGATTCGTGTTTAACTAGTCCGTGATACACAGTGCACCGGTCTTACGGTACTGATCGCGTGTGTGCGTGCGTCGATGAGCGGGTAAATGGGTGAATCGGGTAGGTGACACGCACGCACATTCACGCAGACGACATTTACAGCGCGAGGCTCGGTCGAATTATTCGAGATCAGGCGAAAGATTGTGTTCCTTTGATGTTTGCCACGGGCGTCGTGACGAACGCGTAGTTTAACCGCGTATGCACACAGGATGTGTTGAAAGTCGGGCGATCGGCGAATCCGCCGAGTCGGTCTGTCCCTCGTCGAGAGTTGTAAACACAGTTGTACAATGTAAACGAATGCAAGATTAGTGGTAAAATGTAAGATCTCCAACTGAATCGGAAAGTGCAAAATGCAGAACAACTAAAGATTTCAGATGACAAAATACTGCAAAAATCTCACCTCATGCTAACACTTTGAAGCTGATTTTTTTTTTATACATGCATCAGACGTCTAACTGAAAGTCTGACGCAACAATTATCCACTCGAAATCGTCACGAGGAATATGAGTGCGATATCTATTTGCATAATCGATGAGACAAGCGTAATACTCTGCGCTTATCACGAGTATCCAGGAGTCTTAAAAAATCGCGCGACTTTTGAGACATCCCTATACATTGTACACAAATTCCCGCACATTTCATCATATATTCTAACTTCGTCATATGGATACGTATTAGATAAATTTTGTGCATTTAGTATTCGTAGGCAGTGGATCGAACATACGATTACGAGAATGTTAACGATGATCGAGTATTCCCCTGACAATCAAAATTATATTCAGGAACGAATATGTACGAGATGCCGACCCTTTATGAGTGGGATTTTTAAGTGTTCCTGCCTGTGTGATCTTTGTAAAGAGAAAAGGTCTTCACACATCTTTCGTAGCTCCTTACACAAGCGTATACATATTATATATTCTATTGCATTTCACATGATACATGTACGATATATGTACGTGCTGCAGAATTTTTTTCTTTACGTAGAAGTATACCGCTCCTTGGACATGTACCTGATAGAGAACGATTGTAATCTATTTCGAAAGAATGTACACAATTCCCCTCGAACACGAGAGTGATCAATCGAGAATGATCATTATTATTTTTATCGTCAAATAGAGTCTATGAACGAAATTTTATGAAATATATATATATATATATATAAAATATATATATGTATAAAAAAATATATATGTATATATACGTATATGTGTATATATACAAATTTATCAGTAATATCGATAATAATACGATATAATGTACATACGAAATCAGTGAACAATGTTATTGATGATGATGATTGTTGTTGGTATAAATATATTTTTAATTAATTGTACCGTCGTACCTCTCAGTGTCCCGATTCCCGTGACTGTCTTTAAAAAAAGATACATGTACGTCTTTGACTTATAAAAATCTTAGAGAAACATGTAGGATGACATAAAGAAGAATGTATGGTCGCTGTAAGCTTTCATCTAATCTTGATTGCTGAATAATTTTCCGAGTGACCTATTCGTGCATTCTTTCTGTCAATCTGACTTTCAACGTGATGCAAAACATCTAACGCAGATATTGCTATATCCAGGTCTCGAGGTAAAGGTTTTCAGAAATCGCTGAAGATAGAACTATTGAGAAATCATGATGCAATATTTATATTAATCTCACATATAAACAATTAATTCTATAATGTAAACGCTTTATTCATTAGCTCACCCACATATATTTATTGTCCATTTACTATCGCTTATCGAGCGATTTATATTCTAACGCCGTTAATTCACAACTGATCGTTTCTACTAATCGTCGAGTTGGCAAAGGGCAGCGACACCTCTGATGATCCAATGCGACTCATCCAGATCCGTCGGCAGTAGAATGTACATTATAAAGTTGGACGAGTGGCCGGTGGTGGCCAAGACGCCACGTCTGGCGCTCGTTTTGTACACCGGGCAATAGTAGACGTCTTTTATGACGAATTCTGCTTTCACGCCAGGTTTCAGCCATAAAATAGGCAGCACGTCGAACATTACCTTAGGCTTGGACTCGTCCAATAACATTTTCTCTCTGTTCCAGCGAGCTCCCTCGAGGAAGAGACCCTGAAGAGAAAATGGATTGAATGGAATAACAGTAGAACCGAAGATAAGCCAGGGACGTAACATCGTAGAATATGAGCTCGCGTACAGTAACGTAGACTCCGTAAGAAGGGGCCTCCTCGACGCTCGACTCGAACTGCGTGACCTCGAACTGAAAGTCCAGGTGATCGATCGGGATCTTGTGTAAGCGAGCGTAATTTTGCAGCACCGCGGTGAGAAACGACTGGGTGAAGAAGAAGCCGGATATCCAAAAGACGTTCGGTGCGTCGTGCTCGATCCAGTCGTCCAAGAACTGCAGCCTCGCCAACAGGTCGTTCACGTAGCTGCCAAGCGGCTTCAGGGACGGGTATGATTTCCTGTCCCAAGCCCGCGGCACCTTACCCACGCTCATGCTAACGTAAACCTCCTCCAGTACCGCTGACATGAGAACTTGCCCCTTGATCGCCTTCTGCACGTTGCTCAACGTGTCCTTGATGGTCCTGGTGAGGTCGTTGAACTTCACCAGCTCTTGGCACAGCACTGTGTTCATGCTGTTCATGTAGAGAATCGGGTACTTCTTCGACACCGCTTTCACGTCGAACTCGGCCGGTATCTTCGACAGAATATCAGCGGCCAGCGCGGAAACCACCTCGTCCATGTCCTTTACGACACCTGGTGAGGAGCCCGAAAGAAAGATTCCGTGGATTCTAATGGCACTACCATTTCACCGAAGAAACAGAAGAGAAGAGAACGCGAAAGAAGTGGACACCGTCTGTCTACTCGCCTACTCCGCTGATCTGCGGCTGAGTCTGGAGCACGCTGCCCAACAGTTGCATCGCTTCCCGATTGTCCTTCGTTATGTCCGCATTGTCGTGCAAACCGTAAACCTCCGGCAGCTGATTGATCGGTAAACTACGAATGTACACCAGGCAGCCCTCGTAATCGATGTCATCCGCCAGGTGGTAAATTCCACTCGGTGAGAAGCAGTATCTGTGTGGTCAAGCGAGTGCGAAAGATAAGACTTCTTCACTTCATTCTTCAAGTTTAATTTTCGTCGGAGAAAAATTGAGCCAGCCGAGTAATTCAGTTTCTGAATTTCCGAGGGTTGCTTCATGCGATCAATTAAACGGAACGCGCGTTCTTACCGTGGATTTTCGATGACTTGGGGGTTGTAGAAATTCTTCAGCAACGCGTTCAGTAAGCGTCTGTCCTTATCGTCGGTCACTCGGCCGCCATAGTTGCATTCTCCCGTCAGGTATATGAGCGCTTCAAACGGTACTTCGTCGTAGTCGTTTAGGAACAACTGGAGCAACGAGAGAGAGAGTGTTTCGTAAGGATTCGCATTTCATAACGAAGATCATGGAAAAACAGTAAGCAGTAAGAAAATTGATTAATTATAATCGATTATTCTTCGATCGTAAGAAGACTAATTGACCATAATAGGTCAGTTTTTCTTCTTTGGTCTTACGGTTTGCGTTTTTGTGACCCTACAGAAAAATATACGGAAAAAGTTTTCTTTGGAGAGTATACTATAGTTTGACTTAATACATAAACAATTTAATATTAAATATATCATTTTGTTTGAATAAAAATGTTGTTTCACTGTTAACTAAATCGTGTTATTTGATATAAGAAAACAGTATTATTTAGAGAAAATATCTGATTTCTAACTAAAAAAAAAAAAAAAGAAATTTACTTCATTACACATTGAATATTGTCCAACTGAAACAAAGAAGTTGTGCAACATTTTTCTAACACAGTGTTATACTTCCTTCGAATAATTTATCGTTTGTAGCAACCAGGTGCAAGGTTTGGATGAAAATATAAAAGAAATGTGTTATTCGACGCAAAGGTATTCATTATATATGAAGCCAAACGTTCGTTCGCTCCGTTCGAAAAGGCGAGTTTGTTTCAATCGAAGAAATCCTTCCTTTCATTAAATCCAACGAGATCTTTTTCTCCGTGCGTAACATCTCGGGCGAAGATCGTTTGATCGTACTTGCAGCTGCAGGATACTGATGCGCAGGTCGGACTCGTTGAACTCGTAGGGTATGTTCCACCCGAGCGGGCCGAAGTTCCGCCTTTCTTGCACGACCGCGTGGAAAAAACACAGGGAGAAGAGCAAGTGACGCCACTCGACCACCTTCGTACACTCGCGGAAGAACTTGGGATCCGACACGGGATCGTTGAGGTAGCTGCGCAGCAGGTTGCTCCTCAGACCCTTCGGCGGCTCGTTCGTCATCTTGACGCCGTTCTGCAGTATGGACACCGGGAAGCCGGCGGACGGGTAGCTGGTCAGCCAGATGCGGAATTCCGGGTGCGTCTTCTCAGGCACGATTATCTCGTCGCATATCTTGTCGAGCTCCTTCATCCATGACACGGCGAGGTGGCAGTTCTGCAGGATCACCCACTCGCCGCTCTTGATGCCACGCTCGATCATGCCGGACGCGATCGGCCCCTGACCTTGACCCAGCGATATCGTCATCAGATTCTTCTTCGAGATCCCACGGTCCTCGGCGAACTTGATCAGGCCGGCCATCGGGTCCGAGCCCGGCGAGAGCACGAAGATGAGGGGAGTTACGTTGCTCGAGTCGTCGTACGAGCTCTGAAGGTCGAACGGCGGCGGTTCCACGAAGAACCGACCCAAGTGGTGTATGACGAACGTCTGGACGGCGACGACCAGCTTGTCCATCCTCACGCACCTCAGGATCACCAGCCTCCTCAGACTGCCGTCGTCCTCGTCCCGGAACGGCGCCGGTAACGGATAGTCCTGCGGATTCGACAGGTCGTAGTACTCCTGCCACTGCGATATGTTGGATTGGAAGGACTCCCTAAGCGGTTTCAGGCCCGGCAAGAGGCTGGCTCTCACGAGCTCCGACCAGGATTTCTCAGTCAACCAGGAAGGATCGGGATTCGGGTAAGGATTGTCCAGAGCGACTCCCCCCGTCAGCAGGAACACCCAGAGGTCCTCCTCTAACTTGCGAGAGGCACGCAGCAGACCGGCGCAGAGTACGAAGGAAAAGATCAGCTTGTCCTTCTCGAACAAGGAGCGACACACGTTCCTGTAGATGCTCGCCGTGAAGTACGAGTTGAGGTTGTCCATACGTATGTCCAGGTTGTCGGACCTCTCGCTGTGGGCCACCGCCATGACGTAGAGGTGCAGGAACCAGGGCAGGGAATACTGGTACATGGGATCGATGTTGGCCAACTCGGAGATGCAGAAGAAGAGGACGGCGCCGTGCTTCGACACGGGCACGTAGCCGTTGCGAGCTTTGTCTATCTCCTCCGACGTAGTGATCGCGATCTCTTGCTTCGCCTGAATGTCCTCCGACATGATCTTCGACGTCGAGAGTATCTTGATGGCGGTCTCGTCCTCCAGGATGTTGCCCTCCGACGCCGAGAGCACCTTCAAGATCTGGTCCTCGAGCTCCTTCAGTATCCGTCTGTTGTTCGCGCCCTCCACTATCAGCTGGTTCTTCTTCTCCTCGAGTACCGGCAGCTCCTTCGCCACGACGATGCCCAGCAGCTGATCCTGCAGGCCCTGCGGCGTGATCATGAAGTTCAACAGAGTCACCTTCACCGCCACCTCCGGCAAGTAGTGCGGATTTCTCAGCCGCGTGGTGATGTAAAAGCGGAAGTTCGGGTTGTACTCCAACACGACCTCGCCGAACTTCATGTAGAGCACCCCTTGCTTCTTGTACACGTTCTTCAGCAGCACCGGCTCCAACAGCGCGTCGATCTCCTCGGCGATGTTCTCCAGCAGCACCGGCGTGCCGAGCTGCAGGCTCATCTCTATCGCTCTCGCGTAATTCGCATCGGTGAGCTTGATCACAATCAGGCCGTTCTGCTTCTCCATGTTCTTCACCCACTTGTTCGCCTGGTTCTGCGGGTCTATCATCAGCGGCCACCGGTCGGCGTTCTTCACGATTATCCCGTTCTCCACGGAGAAGTTATCGGCCGGCAAGCCCATGATGTTCCAGTTTCTGATCTCCACCGCGTCGCCCAATATCTCGACCAAGCTGAACTTGCCGCAGCACGGTATCGCTGCGCGGATGCAGGCCGCGTGCCACTCGCTGATCAGGTTGTTCCTGTACTCGATGGTGAACGCACCGAGATAAGCCACTATGCCGGACGACAGCAGGACGTCGCCGATCACGTTACCCAGGCTGGCGCCCAGATTGCGAGCCGTCTCGCTCCACCTGACCTTCTCGCCGCTGAGGCCGCTCAACAGTTTCTCCGCTCTCTCCAGCTTCTGCCTGCAGTAGTCGATCTGGTCCTCGAGTTTCTTCTTCTCCCTCATGCACTCGGCGAACTCGTCGTTCAGGGACTGCAGCTTCTGCGACACCTCCTGCAGGAGGTTCCGCTTCGCGTTGAGCGTCTCCATCTGCAAGGCCAACGCGGCCTCCGCCTCCGCCAGCATCGCCTTCTTCGGCGCGACCACCTTGATCACGCGGTCGTACACTTCCATCGCGCGCACCCACTTGCACAGACCCTCGCAGGCGGCCGAGACCTTCTTGATCACATCCGGCTGGAAGCTCCTGTCGTTGATGAAGCGGTCGCGTATGCGCTTCATGTAAGCGGCCGGTATGTTGTCCTTGTCGAAGTTCCTCAGGTGCTCCAGGAACTTCATGTCAGCCAACAGCTTGACGGACGCGGGCCAATAGTCGTCCACCGTCTGCCCGGTGGCGGGGTCCAGCACTTTGTCCGGCTTCACGCCCTTCAGCACGCACACCGCCTCCATGACCAGCCGCACGCCGGCCGGCGGCGCCTTCATCGCCTTCACGATCGTGATGTCGGCCGGCTTGAGCGTGTCCAGGGCCGCCACGGCGGCTTCCAACGCCGGCGTCGCTTCCGCCAGGTCGCTCTCACAGTCGTCCTTGATGGCCTGCGCCGCGGCCGCCGCCTCGTTCGCCAGCGCCTCGTCCGCCGCTACGATCTCCTTCTTCGCCTCCACGTTCACCGTGTCCTGCTCGATCCTGATCATCAGCTTGTCGCTCAGCTGCGACTGCGCCAACAACTTCGGCTGCAACTCCTGCAGCTCGTCCTGCATTACCGACACCTGGCTAGCCGCGAAGTCCAGCCTCTCCAGCCCGGTCTCGTAGCGGTTCTGCTGCATCGTGATCTGCTCGATCTTCTGCCCGTAGAGCCTGTAGAGACTCTTGATCAGCTGCAGGAAGCTCGTCGGGGTGACGTAGTACCGTCTGCCGTACGTCGAATAGTACTCCTCGCTCGCCACCGACACGCTCGTGTGGAACTGCTTGCATATGTGCACGCACTTTTCCCGCAGCTCGGGCCCGATGTCGAGGTCCTGCAGCGAGATCCTGGCTACCTTCTCGAGGGCGTCCTCCGGCCACAGCGTGTACCAGTCGATGGTGCAGCAGTTGATCAACGACGGGAACATCCTGAGCCGGTTGCGGAAAGCGTCGCCGATCGGCGACATCGTCAGTACGATGTGCAGGTACTTCTTGATACGGTCGATGAAGAGGTTGTAGAGCGCCATCGGCGTCGTCTCCATCTTCCGACCGCTCGGATCGCGCGCTATCGCCGTCATCTTGTCCTGTATCTCCGCCTTCTCCTCCAACGCGTACAGGTTCGGCACGTCCGCGGTGTTCAGCACCATATTGATGTCCTCGATGAAGGACTCGTCCTTGATCTGATGGTCGTTGAAGAGGAAAACCGTCGGCTTGCCGTCGCAACCGACGCGCAACAGCAAGCGCTTCAGGTCCTCCCGCCACTCCGTCGGCCCGTACGTCCTCGTGATCTCGATCTGGTGTATCAGGTACTCGCACATGCTGGTCGCCAGGCGGGCGCAGGAGTTGCGCCCCGAGCCGCCTATCCCGACGAGCAGCGCGTGGCCCTTGTCCTGCAGCAGCACCCGGGACACGCGGGACACGTGCTCGATGGCGTACCTGAAGAGCACCAGGTTCATCGGCGTCTGCGAGATCGCGTTGTACTC
This sequence comes from Dinoponera quadriceps, assembly GCF_001313825.1. Taxonomy (NCBI): domain Eukaryota; kingdom Metazoa; phylum Arthropoda; class Insecta; order Hymenoptera; family Formicidae; genus Dinoponera; species Dinoponera quadriceps. The sequence goes on from NW_014556584.1 coordinate 203,333, forward strand.
GTCCAGGTAGTACTCCATCTTCTCCTGGAGGTCCTCCAGGTCCGTCACCTCGTCGTAGATCTTCGGGTCGGCGTCGGGCTCGATGTAATTGCCGAAGAAGAGGTCCCGGATGTGCGAACTCGTGAGCGCCTTCTCGCCTGGCTTCAGGAGATCGGCGAGCACCTTGTCCAACGGCTGACGCAGCTGATCGTAGCACGTGTGCCGCACCATCCTGAACAGAGTCTCGCGATCGGCGTCGTCTATCAGCCGGTCGTGGAACACCCTGTACACCTCGTGCACCCACAACCTGATGAGCTTGTCGGGGTCCCTCATCCTGGCGGCGGGCACCAGCAGCACGCCCATGATGACGCGGCTGAAGTCGCGCAGATTGAAGGTGTAATGGCTCCTGGACGGTGTCGGCAGGAAATTTTGAATGGCCGCGAGGAACACGTTCATGGTGGCGTCCACTACCATCTTGCCCAGCCTGGAGACCTCGGTGACGAAGCCCTTGGCGAAGTGCCACTCGAGGATCGACGAGAAGATCTTCTTCATCGTGGTCTCCTCGAAGGAGTCGATGCCGATCACGTTCATGTGGCGGATCAATCGGGGCGTCACGACGTTCGAGCCGCCGCCCGGCGGTATCATGGCGGCGATCATCAGGATGTCCGCTAAGTACAGCATCGAGGTGTCCTTCGGGTCGAACCAGTAGCCGTGATCTATCCATTGGCGCAGCAGCTCTATCGGCGGCTGGGCGCCGTAGATCTCCACTTGCGGCAAGCTGAGGTCGTCCACGAACAGCACGCACTTCTTCCCCATCGCCGGGCCGTAGACACCTTTCCTCCTGCGGTCCAACTTGGACATGACCATCTCCTGCGTCAGCGTCGCGCTCGTGCGAGCGCTGAAGTTCACGACGTTCTCCATGAACTTTTCTTTGGGCAACGACATGAGGTGGTTGAGCACGATCGCGGACTTGCCAGTGCCCGTCGGACCCACGAACAGGATCGGCACCGCTCTGTGCAGGAATTGCTTTATGAAGAAGTTCTGAATGGACATCTCCGTCGTCTGGATGATCAGCTCGCTGGCTTTCGCCGTTGCCGGTAAGGCTGCCTGCGCAGGTTCATTGAGTTTACGATCTAAATTGGCGAATTGTGGCTTTTTCAAGAGGGGGTTTGAATAAAAAACAATGTCAAAAATAGTGAGGAGGTGAGTTTCTTTTTTTGGAAACGTGAGAAAACGGTGAGTAGATCTTAAAAAAATATGAGTAAAGAGTGAGTCTTTTTCAAATGATTTGTACGTTAAAAATTCAATTGTTTATCTATTATACCATCCCCCTAAAAGATTAAAAACACTGGCCTTATAGTGAAGGTCAATGAGGAGGAAAATTTGAACTTCGGGAAACAAATGAGAGGAAAGTAACGTGAGAAATAAAATCTAAAATTTACCTTAAAAGCTCAATTGAGAAATTTTTTTCTTTTAAAGGTGAAAAATAGGCGAGGAATACTGTTTTTTTTTTCTTTTTTGCTCAAATATATTTTTTATCAATCATTTATCATTATTCCTTTTTATTATTTTATTTATATTCTTTATATCTATTTAGATTATTTCTATCAAATAATAATAATTCTTCCATTAATTCCGCTTGTGACATCTACCCTTTTAACGGTAACTAAAATAACATTGGGCTTCATGATTGCGTAGCGTTCAAAAATACACGTGCAAGAATGAAACTATCGATTTTCCCTCGAATTTTATCATATATTGAAAACATTATCTCTCTCTCTCTCTCTCTCTCTTTTTCCCATCTTCTCAATACCTGCTGTACAGTGTCCATCCAAGATATCCAAGATCCATTGTTCCTCTTATCGTAGATCCAATCGTACACCGTGCCTTTGTCGGGAAAGAGTTGCTGCTTCGTCAGTTTGAACGCCTTCGGCTTCGGTTGCTCCTCGATATTACCGAGCAACAGTTGCCGCAAATACGTATCGAAGGTTTTCCTGCTCTCGCCCGTTAAAGTTGAGCACATGCCCCATATCATGCTGAAGATTAACACGCACTGCAGCCACACCGTGCTCACCTGCGTCTCCTCCGCCAACATCATGCTGAACACTTTCGTGAAGGACTGTTGCAGAAACATTAAATTAACACAACGAACTTGACGCTTCTCCGTTAAATCGCAGTCTGAACCATTGCATTTTTTTTTTCAAGTACAAAGGGAAGTGAAAAACTCCCCTTAGAATAAAGCGTGCAGGAGTCGATGGCGAGATGCTGACTAACGAATAAATTGATCCGGATGTGATGAAACTCTCACACCAACTTAAATATCGCATCATTTCTAAATCTGTCTCAAAAAATGTCCGTATGAAATTTCGAACTAAATCGAACGAAACGGATGCAAACGGCCGGATTTTTCACTACGCCCACCAGAAACATGTGATTCTCCGACATGGCGACGAAGGTCTTGCAATAGTAATGGATAAAATGGAAGATCGGATCGGTGAGCCACTCGACCAGTTCCACGACGAGGTCGAACTGCTCGATCAGCAGTTTCTCCTTCAGGCGCTTCTTGTAGGACTGGAAGAGAGGCGGCCAGCCTAACTGCGACGGCTCCATGTAGATCATGCCGCACCTGCTGACGGTGGCCGGCGAGGCGTGCTCGAGGTCGGCCGGCTCGAACATCATGTTCATCTTGGCGGACATCTGCACGATCTCACCCGACATCAGGCAGAGCTTCTTGTTGTCGTCCAACACGGTGTTCATGCTCTCGATCCAGACCGCGTCGACGGGGCCGTCGAACACGATCCACTTGCGGTCCAATGACATCGACTGCGCGAACTCACGGAAGGTCTTGGCTAGCACGCCGTCGCTCCACTCGTGGGACACCGGGTCGAAGCAGCCGTACAACTGGTCCAAGGTGATGGCCTTGGGGTTGATCACACGGTAGGTCGTGCGGAACTCCCGCACGGTGGCTTTCCGTCTGGTCGACAGTTCCCCCAAGGAATCGGCCAACACTTGGTAAGCCTGGGTCTTGCCGGCCAAGGTCCCGCCGACCAGCATCAGCCCGTGTCGCACCAGTATCATCTCGTATACCTGGACGATCTTCTCCACGTACCACGGGGTGGCCTGCAGATTCCGCTTCTCCAGATTCGCCTTGAGGAGCTCCACGAGATCGCCGCGATCCGGCTGCGGCAGGTCCACGCCCGGGAAGAGATCCGTGTAGATGCCGGTGAAGAGGTAGACGTCCTGGGCCAGGAACTTGGGCAGGTTCACGTCGACGGTCGCGCGCAGTACCAGCGTGGACTCGTCACGTTCCGGGTACTTCAGCTTCAGATTGCCGGCGGCTATCAGCACCGTCTTCACGGCTCGCATCCCGTAGTCGTAGTGGTTCTGCGAGCTCAGCTGCTCCGAGCACAGCTTGTACGTGTGGACGATCTTCTGCGCGAGGTTCTTCGCGTCGACGAAGCCGTACGAGTAGAGGGAGATCTCCCCGATCATCGCGTAATCCGGCACCATCATCGCCACCGTGCGGAAGAGCACCTTGAGATTGTCCGGCAGCTCTTGCCGGCCGGCGTAACCCGGGTTCATCGTGATGATCACGTTGCAAGTGGGATTCAGCTTCAACTCGGTGCCCTCGAACAGGAACTTCTCCAGCTTCATGCCGATGGCCATCTGGATCGAGAGTATCTGCTGGGCGATCACGGACAGCACCTCCAACTCGATCCTGTTGAACTCGTCGAAGCAGGCCCATGCGCCGGACTGTGCGACGCCCTTGAAGAACTTGCCCATCGCCTTGTAATCAAGCCCGTCGGAGCAGTTGAAGACCACGCACTGCTTCGCCACCGCTTTCGCGAGATCCTTCGACGTCTCCGTTTTGCCGGTACCGGCCGGTCCTTCCGGCGCGCCGCCCAGGTTCAGCTTGAACGCGCCCATCAGGGTTCTGTAGCAGCGGTCGGTCAGGGGCGTGATCACCAAGCGGGGCGTGTTGCCGAGATACTCGAAGGCGTACAAGATGTCGGTCGTGATCATGGAGACGGTGATGCGGTCGTCTATCCAGTAGTAACGGAGCTGCGCGATCCAGTTGAAGTCTAAAGGCTCGCTCACGTGCAAGTCGACCAGCAGCTTCACCACGTCCCTGGCGTGCACGTCCATCACTATCAGGGCGTTCAGCGTGATCCTGGCGCCGCGGTCGAGCTTGCCGCGCACGAGGTCCACGATATGCTGTATCTGCTCGCTGCACTTGTACAGGTAGGCCCGGGTGCTGCGATCGTCGAAGGACTCGTACACCTCGCTGGTCCAGTGCACCTGACTGCTGCAGATGACCATCTGGCCGGGCCAGGAGAGCACCCATTCCTCGCGCTCATCCGTGAAGTAAGCGAGGATGCTCTCCTCGGCGATGTCGCGCATCGAGATCAGCATGAGCTCCTCCACCTGGCTCAGCCATCGCTCCACCATGCCCTTCGCGTCCGCCGGGTAGATCTTGCCGCTCAGCGGCACATACTCCTCCTCCTCCGACAGCATGCCGATTATCTCCTCGTCCTTCGTGAAGCGCAACCTGCTGATACCCTCGAAGCACTTCCGTAGGTGCGGCTGCACCCGCTGCGGGTCCTTCGTCTCCGACAGGATCTCCAGCAGCTCGTCGTTCGACAGGAAGAACAGCCGCGGGAAGAACAGCCGCTTCTTCTCCAGGTACTCGTTCAGACCCTTCTGGATCTCGTCGAGCAGCCTGTTGCACGTCCTGAACTCCTCCAGCATGTTCGGGTAGGCGGTGGCCTCGAGCACACGCCTGTTGCTCGCGACGTGCGCCATGATGCGCCGCCACGTCTTGTCGATCTGCCGGAAGTCCCGCGCCTCGGTCGGCATCTGCCGCATTATGTCCTCGCTGCTGAATATCGGCTCGAGGTACATCCACGTGGCCTGGCAGAGCAACCACTGGTCGACGATGTCCTGCATCATGATCAGCTTCTCCTCCCACTGCTGCATCTCCCGCTCGAACGCCTTGACGAATGGGGAACTCCTCATGGTCTGGGCCTTCAGTACGTGGTCGTCCAGCAGCGTCTGTATGTCGTCGACACCCGTCAATATCAACACCCCGGTCTCACGGTACGGTATCAGCTCGAAGTACACTTCCATCCACTCCTCCTTCATCCTCTGCAGGCTCCTTTGCAGAGCGTACTCCTTCGTCGCCGCAGAGGAGATCTCCTCCAGCCTGACGATGTGAACGATCAGGCCGCACTCGATCATGTCCGACAGGGAGGTGGTGTCCGTCGGCATTATCGGCATGTCGACGATTTCGCTGATAGCCTGCCAGTGTCGCGCCTGCAGACCCGGTGTGCAGATGATCTGCAGCAGAGGCAGGAACTGAGTGAACTTCTCCACCTTGCCGCGCACCATCTCGGCAACCCGCCTCGCGCCCGGCACATCCGCGAGTATGCGGGACATCTTGTAGAGCGCCCGCCAGGTCTCCTCGGTCTCCTCGCGCACTTTCTCGGCGTTCAGGCCCAGGAAGGGCCCGTAATACCACAGATCGTAATTCCGATGGAAGCCCAGAGCGGTGTGCCAGAGCCTGTCGAAGATGTCCACCGTGGAGGACATCACCGGCAGCTCCAGGTACGGGCTCAGCTCTATGTCCAACAGGGTCTCCTCCGTGTTGATCTCCTCGGCCTCCTTGCGGATGGCCGTCATGGTCTTGGAGATCTCCTCGATCTCATCGACGGCCTGCTCCATCTCCTCCATCGTGAGGACCGGCGGGTCCTTCCGCTTGAACTGCTCGATGGCCTGCTGCAGCGCGATTATCTTCTTGTCGAAATAGTCGCGTCGCGTACGCAACACCGACTCCGAGAAGTCCCTTCTCATGAGCAACCTCTTGCTCGCCAGCTCCATTATGACGTCCATCTCCTTCGGCCAGGTGATGGCGCGCGCGTTCAAGTACAGGTCCTCGTCCGAGGGCGGCTGGTAATCGAAGAGGAACAACGTCAGCTCGATCGAGCGGGCCAGGCGTCTCTTCAGATTGAACATGGTCGTGTCGCGACTCTCGCATAGGTAGTTGTACAACTCGACGACGTCCTGCGTTGTTTCCGGCATCCTCGAGATCTTCTCCGCGATCTCGTCGAAGTTGGAGCACAGGTCCCGGTTGTTGGACCGCAGCTCGTCCGCGAAGAAGTCGCATATTCTGCTACGAAGCGTGAGCAGCACCGACCTCATCGTCTCGTTTACGACGCTGCAATCTATCTCGATCATGTTTAGAGGAATCTGCATTGAGGATGTGTCGTCCGTTAGGGAAAATAGTTATCTGCATATATATGAAATAACGAGTTCGGCCGGGTGATAACGGACGTGCTTTTAGACTAATAGTTGCGGGAAACCACTCATTCTTTCTCGGCGAACTCTTCGAACTCACCTTACATCGAAACATAGAAATCTCCCTTCGCAAAGCGTCGTACGCTTTTATCTGCTGCTCGAACTCGCGCAGAAACGGTGGCGGCTCGATCGAGAAGAAATGGTCTAATTTCTCCTTGGCTACACCGCTCGTGATGTACAATAAGTCCGTGTAGCACTTGAGGTAACTATCAGCGCCGGTCATGTGTTTGATGATCACGTCCGACACGTCGCTAATTATTTTCAATACCTGTAATAACGTGACGAAAAGACGGCCGGTTACTTTATAGAATGACATCGCTCGAGCGATGCAGTTCTTTCAGTGTTTTTACTTCATTTTACCGTGCTTTCGTATCGCGAAAGGGAGAACAGACGGCCGACCGGCTGGTCCAGTTCTGGAAACAGGATGGCCTCGATATTGGGAATCGTAGCGCCCACCTTGATGATCTTGTCGAAACACCGCGAAATCGTAGTGTGCAATTCGAAGATGTTCGGTCTGCAGTGCAAGTTCGTCGTGCCGAGTTCCGGCTCCACTTTCACTGTTATGAAAGGAGTTCTACAATGTAATTCGCACTGTTTTTCCACTGATCTCACCATTGTATAGTTTCGTCAATATGTATATAAAATCATTAATGTAACGTTACGACATTGTTTGTTTGTTTTTTTTTCGAAACTTCGTATGTACAAGAAAATTAATTGGGATAAAACTGATTCTAGATTTCGCAACTTGATCTAAGAAGAGGGACAACCGTCGATTCTTACTCGAGGAACATGAGATCCTCGTAATCCCCTTCGAACGCGTTGCCGGCCTTGAAGCGTATGAAGAACCTTCTCACGTCCTCCAGCGTTTCCAATATCATGACTCGCAATTGCCTCGACAGGAGGGAATTCACGCTGCGAAAGAACTTCTCGACCCAGGCGGTGGACGCGTTGGGATGCACGTCGAAGTACCGCGACCAGATGTGCTTTTTCCCCAAAAATATATCCGCCACGTCGGCCAACCACTCTTTGACGAGGAAGTCGGTGGCGGCTACGCACAAGGCATTCAGTTTCGGCTCGATTTCGGCGGCCGGCACGGGAAACGTGCCGAAATCTTGCATGCGAATTATTCTCACTCCACGGTACCTAAAGTAAAAGATTGCACGTCAATTCAGGTGATTCAAAGAGCCACAACGATCATTCATCATCTCATTCATCATTAGGTGCTTTTCATTTAATGACACAAGTGTCATTTTGCCTTTGTTCTATTCAATGAGTAACAAAAATAAGACGATGTTTGTGTGTCGATTAATTTCTACTAACATGATTGAAATCTAATCGACGATTAACCGCAATCGGAATCGACCGATCACATTGATCAGTTCAGCTAATCGGCCAATGCGATTGGTCGATCCGTCGAGTTAATCGCCGATTAGATTTAAATCATGCTGGTAGAAACGAGCATAAATGTAAAGCATCCATCAATCATTCGTATTGGTTGGTCGCAAGGTCTTACTTCAGAAACCACAAGTCACGGATGTCCCTCAAGATTTCATTGCTGATGAAAAGACCGTGTTGCATCAGGTGGTCCGCTGTGACCTTGGACTGATGCCAAGGTACCGGCGCGCGGATGCACAGAAGGGGGAACTCGATGGGCGGCGTTTCAACGGACAAACGCCTCCGCTCGTCGGGATCCTTCAAAATATAATCCACTATGGCGGAACGCAGACCCTGCTTGTAGTTACTTATTATTTCCAGCTCCGCTACTTTCATTATCTCATCGAAACTGTAATACACATACTGCTGATTAACAAAGGCCTCCTGTGAATTCATCGCAATCGACGAGACAGCTTAAAGTGTATAAATGAGTGCGTGAATAATCTAAAGGATATTGCTTCCAAAGGATATTTTTGCGAAACTGACTTCGCGAAATCTTAACTCACTCTTCGCGTTTTCGCAGTTTAGCAGCGATAAGCTTCTTCGCCGCCTCGATATCAGCGTATTCGTACGGCTGCAATTGGCCATCGCTAATGTAGTGATCCCTAAGATAACGAATTTTCGCAACATCGTCAGGCTTAACTCGCTTCTGTTCCTCATCAACCATCGCCATCCACTCAGCCAATTGTTCTTCCACAGATCTTGGAATCTCTGCTTCGACGTAGCGCACAATCTGCAATATGTAACATCAATGAAAGTATGTATATAATAATTATTCCAAGAATTTGATTACATTGTGATCATATTAATTGATCTATTCTTAAATTATCAGACATATTCACATCAGTTATTCAAGAATTAACTATACTATGTGTTTGTAACTTTTCCGTTTACCTTTCGGACCTTCGTCGTCCTCTTCTTCTTGGCTCTTGCCTCAGCGAGCATCTCTTCCCTCCTCAAAACTTTCGCCTCTTTACTCTTGTACAACCACGTGCCGTCCGCCAAATCTCTCAGGTTCACTATGTTCTCAGGCAGATGATCACGTTTTTTCTCGGCTGCGATGGCGGCTCTGCGTTCGGCTTCTTCCTTGTATCGTTCGACTAAATCCCGAGGCGGACTCGTTAACGCACCACCGCTAGTATCAAAAGGGTGCCATCGTTCGTGTTCGTAAGGAATCTTTGGCGACACCTCCTGCGTTAACAACTGCGACAACTTCTGCTTCTTCGTCAATTGAAGCATTTCTGATTGTTTCGGCGACGGATACTCGGTATGTCTTGCCACCGTTTCATGTACTTTATTCGAGACCTCGCACTTCTTTTCAGTCATGTCTGTGTTATTCAAACTGTAATTCGTTAAAAATATCGAAAATATTGATATGTTCGCCGTTCAACGTGCATTTTCTGCAAGTGTCGACAGACGCCGAGGAAAACGTATCTTCCACTTTTTTTATCATCCACTGTTATTTCTTTTAACTGAAAGCCAGATGACTTTTCTGTCGATCTACATCGATGTGCAATAACCAGATCCAAACTGTCAAGTGTATCGACGATGACGTATCAATCTTGGCTAACGTGTTACACGTATTTACGTAACTATGACGACAGAGAGAGAGAACCTGGAACAAGCGAGGAAGCTATGAACTTGTGAATTTTTATATGTATCGTATATATATTTACGCATATTCTTTATATCAGAGTAATATAAAGAATAACACAATGTTCGTGGATATGTATTTATACATGTTTTTTCGATCGTAATTCGATAAAAATATTCTTACACAAGTAACTGTTACATGTTCTTACGCATATTATATAAAATTCTTGTATTAAAAATATTCGCACGTATAAATATGTTTATCACATATGTATATATAATTTATGCATTTAAAAATAACTATATATATATATATATATTTTTTTTTTTTTTTTTTTNTAATCTTGAGTTTTCTCAAGTTCTTAGCAGGTTTTTGGCAAATCGTATAAAACCAACGATACTTTCGAATATACTCAAGTATGTTCTGATATCTACAACTGCATTCCTAATAAAAGTCTTTCTTGCTGGTTTGCTACCAAACCGTTAACTAGTGCGTGTTACTCTCAGTATGATTATTTCTCTTCGATACTGGTCGACGGTAAATTAAAACGTCGGCGAGAAAACGAAATTCCTTCGTTTCCTTGGTTTCGTTTCGTAAGTCCGGCATGTTGGGTAAGATCAATTCCGCTGTGAGCAGATTCCCTCGTCACAGAATCTGAGGAAGAAAACGAATAAACTGTCACCAGCAATTGTACACAGATTTATCTATTATCTATTCGATAGCAGATGTGACTCACGTTCTTTGGCAAAATTAGCGAAACTTTTCATGAGGAATTGTTTGTCCTGGGACTGCAGAAGGAGCATCTCGGACAGGATATGCAGCATTTCCTTGTTTGCATTCACTTTTGCCCGCAAACAATACACAGCAACGCTTGAAAAGAAAGATCCGTAATAAATAAATATATAACTCTACGTGTGTGTATATTCATAAAATATTTACCACATGCCGATTAAAATAGCGGCGCCAGTCGCAGGTCTCGCGAGGTCCGAGACCACGCTCCAAAATCCGCTATCTCTCTTCAACGACAACATCCCGTCGACAATGTAATCCAAGGTGTAAGTATGATTCCTGAACGGTCCGCAGTCGTTGCTCTCCACGTTCGAGATAATGTAGCCTATCGTGAGCAACACGCCGATCATGCCGAGAAACGCGAATGCCAGAAACAGCGTTTGCGTCTGCGCCGCTCGCCAAGGCTGCGACGGCCGTTGGTAACATCTCTCCAGTTCGTACTTCTTTATGTAAAATGTGACAACCATTTTCATTACAATTATAAAAGAGATCAGCGGACTGAAGTAGAAGCCCATCCAGAAGAGCGTCTGATTGTATATCAGGTTCAATGTGCCGCGAGCGATGTCGAATTCCGGCCTGCCGATCTTCGTGGAGACTCTCTTGTACAGCGCGGAGCGCGCAAACTGCAGACACGCTCCGAGCACGGAAACGATGAAGTCCAGTACGATCAGTCGATAGATCTCTCCTCCGAAGTCCGTCTGCCAGCAGTCCGACGTGCTGTTGATTATCCAGAAGGCGAAGAGGACGCCGAATATCGCCGCGGCAACCGCGTGATTTCTCATCATCGTTATGTAAAGTTCCGTGCGCTTGTTGTTGTAACGTTCCAACAATGCCTTGAAAACATTGTTTGATTTACGTTGAAATGAATTATTTGCTGCGGTGCAGATAATTACAGAAATAATTAAATATATTTGCCTATAAATGAATATGAGAGCTTGGATACTCACTAAATAGGAGATAATTGCTGGGAAGATGTGAATGATAACGGTGATGACTGTCGGTACGATCATCACCGAGACGGATCCAGACGTTCCTATGTTGTAGTGGTCCAACAGTTTCCACACGAGCGCGCCGACGCCACAGATCATAAACAGGACGACAGCTGTCACAGCGAGTTGCATTATAATTAACGAGCACTTGGCGAACCAATGCAAAGGCACACGCTGTCTCGTTTCGGCCAACAACTCCTCCAGTTCTTTGTAAATGGACGCTGACTGTACAGCGGCGGTTTTCGGCGAAGATATACTGCAGTCCCATCCGCAAAATATCTTGTTGCTGTACAAATCGTGCGCCTTTCCGCGCGTCTCGACGTAACTCTTCCTGTACGAAGATATCACTCTGAAAAGAATTGGACATTTTATCGGCGAATTACGGTTACTTGCGATTTGTATTGGTTCAGTGATTTAACTTCGTTACGTACTTGACGGAAAGTATGACAAACATAAGCGTGTAGCAGGAAAACAGCGTCAGGAAATAGGCGAACGGTATGCTATACTTGGTACCCAACGGTGTGTCTACTGTGCCATTGGAATAGAAACCATAGTACATTATTGTGCGTGAGAGAAAGCCCTGCAAACCAAGAGAGACGTTGTGATGCGCCTTATCATCTAAGATGCTGTGTGATCGTTACTGTGCTATAAAATTCTTTCTCTTACACTGCCCGTTAAAAAGTCCAGTATCTTAACACCGTCATAGTCTGGCACGTGTGTTTGGTCCAGTGATTGTGGAATCACGATGAAGGATACACTGCAATCACAAGACGTCTATTAAGGTTTTGCTTGTTTCACTCAATGCGACGATAAAGACGTTGGGGTGAGGCGTTATTGTTTTATCACAGCCGAATATCACAGTGCAGTCTGAGCTGAAGGAATACACTTACCTCAAAATGCAGGGAATTATATTGAGGAACAATAACCATCGCAGAAATTTGAAGTACGTGGCTATACCGCTTCCACTACGACTCTCAATTGCTTTAATTGTTTGATGCCACAACTTCATTGTCTGCAAAGAGTTCTGTGTTGCTGTCCGAGCCTGTGTTCGATTCATTTCTTCATTAATCAACGCTTTATACGTAACCTAAGAAAGATAACTTTCAGCAACATCAGCATTACCTTCCTAAATTTCAAGCTAATGTTATATCTCAGCAATTTCCAATAGCTAATCGGTTTTTTCCTTGTCTTTTGGTTAACAGTTGCCACTAGTTGCGACTTAACAGATCTTTTTACAGTAAGGCACTGCGGCATCGCTCTCAATGTTTCCATCCTAAAACGTTTCGATGCAGAATCATCCTGCATAAATTTACTACTGGATTGCAGGTGATTGGCAATTGCACTAGCGCATTCTTCATTAGATAAATGGGCAATATTGCGCATTCTTAATGTAGCATATGGAATAATAGAAGTTAGATCGTTCGGTATGATGTACTCTTCATTTTCATCTGTGGATGCACAATTTCTCCCTTATAGATCTGCATTAACACTTCCATAAAAATTTGAGAATTTTCAAATACTTAAAGAAATATACTTACTCGCAAATTGGACTGACAGCAACTGTTCCATATTAATGTATTCGTCAGAAGGACTTGTCTTTTGACTTATGGACGACATTTTGATGTGACTGTACAAGGTTTGTTGAAATTTTGCCCTAAAAAGAAACAATCCCTGTACAATTCTACAATGAAACATGCCCAATACACATTTTATATGTACTTAAATATACTTACTATCTGCTAAAAGATATTTCCTTGTTAGAAAGGCACAACTATTGATCAATAGTGGACATTCTCTTTGAGTGAGAAATAAGAGTAAACATCAGATATCAGATTTTTATATCACACGTGTGGTGAGAAATGATATACGACTAGATAAAACTTAATCTATACATCGATCGGATATAAACATAAACAGGAACTCGTATTGTGAATTTTGAGTTTGTACATTCCAGTATGTTCCACATATCATTCTATACAATTTAAAGTTTTGTACAATTTATATGTAAAAATAAATACCTAATTTCACACGTTATTCTATTTCTTGCTGGAATTGACATGTCGAAGGAATTTAGTATTAGTGATGACGTCGTTGATGAGTAATTCCAGTTTTAATGCGTCTAAATCTAAATATAACTTTCTCCAAATTTACAATAGCAATTACAAGGTTTAAGCAACAATAAAAATTCCCTTTGATAAATATGATAAATTTTATAATTAATTGTGTCGTTAGCACGTTGAGATAACAACTTACAATAACATGCTTCAACCGATTCTAACCTAATTTTTACTTCGTACGTTAATCTTTCGAATACAGCCTTGTTTCTGCATTACGAATATAAACGAACATATTAAGCGAAATTCTATTAAAATTACTTAAAAAAAATTTCGTCTCGCACAATACAATTATGGGAGTTCATTTGAACATACTTGGTTTACGGTTGCGTGTCTGCGCATGACGGGATACAAATTCGAAAGTTTTCGCGCCACGGACATCAATACGGCGATCGAACACTAGGCATGATTTGAATGAAATTAAGCTCTTAGGCGAATCCGACGATTTGCACCGCATAGACATTTCCGAGACGATTTTTGAGACACGAACGAATCCTTCCGCGTCTCTTCGTGTAAAATCCAAAAAAGATCAGACACGGATAAGACGTGTCAAATTAATTTTCGTAAAAAAAGATCACTCGGCAGAAATATACGCTTATTACGGAACATCATAAATTATTTGACGCGTACAGTCTCTTGCTACTTAATTAGAGAAATCTTTTTTCTCGGTTTTCAAGGATGAGATTGAAAGAATAACGAAAAGTAATAAACTGTAGCTTTATTACCATTATATTATTACGAAAGACTTAGATTAAATAAAAAATGTTCTTATAACATCATCCTTGCATTGTCTCTCGCGCTTCAGGTTAACCTGAGATACTCACGCAAAAAAATCTACGAACATCAAGAATGCTTTTTTTGTTTTTGTCATTTTCCCCTTTTCGTAACAATACATGTGGAATCCGACGATAGTTCTATCATCAATTTATCGTCACCCCATGTTTATACGGCGCTGTGGAGCGTCATTATATTCCTATTTATCGTTAGTGCACTATAATACTATTGTTTTTCTTGCGGCATGAATATATAGTGGAATATCCATGGATAAGGTTTATATTATGTAAACTGTTTACAATAGGTTCATAGCAATTTAGAATTAACACATAGCATTCAGTCAGTGCACCGCATGATTGATTTTGTCCCCTTAATCTCATAAAAAACCTGAAACCATATCACAAATTACGACACGTCGCGATGAGAGAGCAGCATCTTCGTCAGCTGCTTATTTAGGCTTATTTCATAAGCTGTTTACTCCGTGAGTAAACTACTGTGATAACTGACGTATGTCGCATCGTTCTCGCTAACTTCTCACACACTTCAGTCTTCACGACTTCCAAATAAAGTAGCTTGCGTGTTACTCACGTTTTTATCATGACGAATAAGTACAGTATGTAGCAGTGCTTCACCACATATTGTAATCGGTATCATCTTGATCGAAAGTTATGAAAAATCCGACTAGAGTTGAATACACAACAACATTGCCTGCTAATGTCAAATAACAAGCGCCCCATTTTATCTGCAGGCGGAGTTTCACATTTATCGATACGACTCGAAAATAATTCATGTGAGGGATGGTTAAATCAATAACATACCACTGGTTGATCCGCTGGAGATCGCGCCAGTACGATAGGAAGGGCGAAAGATGATACCACGAATCCCATGGTCAGAAATATCGCCAATTCCAAACATGGATTACTATTGCTGCCTGAATCATCTGTGTAGCGGCGTGCTATTATAGTTGGAATGGGCGCCAATATATAGAACAATACGACAAAAAATGGCCACCATACTCTAAAAGATACAAGGGGATCGCAGTGTGAGAGAATTGCCAGCTTCAAGTAAATTTAAGTTGCTTGTGAAGATATATACTCACTCATATCCTGGTAACGCACAGCCAAGAATGACAAATGTCATTCCAATGGAACCAGCAAATGCTAACAGTACTAATCTGTAATGATGTCATGTTTACATCACCGTTGGGTGAGAATTTCTTTTTATCATACGATAGGGAGCTGATCAGAACACTTGTTATAAATTCCAAGAAGAAATATTTTATAGTTACATGTTCACAAAAATACTTACGCTGCTCCGAGGATAAACACCGTGAAGAGGAAACGCCATGAAAAACATGAAAAACATAATTAATATATCAGGCAACATTTCATACAGCTACACTAATATGTAGTTTGGTGATGCAAGACTGGCTAGTTGCTCGGTTCGACTTTCAAATGTTTACGTAGGCAAGTCGATTGATCGTTATCCTAACGTAACAATGAACGATCGCCTCTCCATAAATGACCAAGTTTATAAGTGAAGCATAAATAATATACTACGACGCCTCGTACGAAGCTTCTCCTGTGATTTGAAGTGATTTCAGTCATCGTTCGGTGCAATTAGAAGTGATCCGTGACAAATTAATCGGCGGAATCGTTGGCCGACGCGAGAACTACGGATTATCCTTAAATTAAGTCAAATTGGGAAACTCGAGCCGCGAGAGACGCGCTCATTGAAGTGTCAAACAATGACAACCGGGGGCGGGGGATAGGTTATGTTTTGACAGACGATTTCGCGCGTCCAACGCAAAGTTCCCGCGACGATGACACTTCTCGAGAATTCGCGCAGCAGCCAGTCGCGCATTATACGATTAACAATGCGTCGAATAACCTTTAATCCCAGCCATCGCAGATCGATTTGACAAGTGTGTATATTTATTGAACTCTCACTGTACGGAGGACTACGCGTGACGTAGTCCACACAGTGCGTCGCAACGCCTTCGCTCCCGCAATCAAATATTTTCGTATGGAGCGTAACGCGTCTAGATACTCATGCATCGTGATTCAACGAGTCGCACTCGACGGCAACCACACGTGTCTCACGTTATTGGTCGATGCGAATCTTCTCGTCTCGCATCGAGCGTTGCGACAGTTACATGAAGCCTGCGTCATGCTCGGTTTATTCTTTAGTTGATCTGGTTGCGGTACACAAAATTTATATACATATTTGGTTCTTTGTAGCTGCGCTAATTCAAGAAATTTACATACACATTGAAGCGTACATAAAAGATTCTCATGTTTCAGCGCGTGTAATTTTGTTGTACTAATGCAGCCAGATCAGCTAAAAAGAATAGATCACTTGATAAATCTAGTGAGATCTAGTAACGTACTAAAAATTAACCAATCAAAACGTAGACTTATACTTACGGGTTGATATGGAGATTTTAAGGATCGTCTACAATAATTGTAAAGCGGAGTCCACAATGAGAATTTAAGTTTTAAGAAATTGAACAATCATAGTCGATTATATTCTCCTCACACTTGTGACTATGATTGGTCAATTTCTTGAGGCTTAAGGCTTAAAATATCAATTGTAGACCGACACTTAAACGACTGTGGTTGGTCAATTTGATTATTGCTTATGTCTTAAAGCAAGATTGCGAACAAGGTGTACATCTATTGTAAATCCGGGCTAATTGATGGATAGAATTCATCTCACACTACAAATGTTTCGAAGGTCCGTAACGTTATCTTTCGATGTTTCATGAATCCTTTCATTGGCTACGAAACATTTAAAGATGAACTTAAGACGGTCTTAAATACTATGAATACTGGCCCAAATGCTTGCGTTCAGCAGTAAAAGCAGCTTATCAAACGCTTCACATTTATTGCTTCTGATTGAGGCATTCTCTTGGACCTATATAAGATCTAAAAGAATACTCCAATCACGAACAGTCACGAAGCGCTTTGCAAACGGCTATTTCCGCTGATCTCAGGCGATCGCTCAGCCGCGGCCACATTGCGCGCTCCGATTGGCGAACTCTTTCTCACCCGTCCAATCAGATATCACCGACTTCGATCGGGTCGTTTTGCCGAACACCGCCATAGCGGCGTGACGCATCGCGCGACACACGGACGCACCTTTATCCTGTGACTTGCGAACGAGCAGTGCGTGTCATACAAAGTTTCTCATCGGATTGGCTGTACGGTGTATGTCGTGACTGCGTCGTCGCCAGTCTCGCGCGTGTGTGGCGGCGTATGTTGTATGTGTGTGTGTGTGTACGAGAGAGAGATATACCGGAGCGAGGCGAGATCGTGCGTCCGTCGTGTGCATCCCCCGCAACGAGAATAATCGAGTCCGACAATGAGTGACCCCAAGAGGTAAGCGAAAATCTGAAATAACTCGACGAGGCGGCGGCCTACCTACGGTGATTTTCATGGCGTCGCGTGTCCTTGCGCGGCTCGCAGTAACGCCGAGCGTGTTGATAAACGACGACGCGCGATAACAGTCGGTGTCGACTCGCTCAATTTCACGATGTCATCATGTCGACGGGACGCGTTGTTTTTGAAAGATCCGCTCGCTCGCCGACGTGTCCGATGTCGCGCGGGGAAATCCACGGGTTCTCGCGTACGACGATATCCTCCTCGCGAACTTGTCAATTCGCACTGACGCGAATATCGCGCTTATCAATTTTCCTATGCCGCCCGATCATGGCCGTGATGATGAACTAAATATGACGGAGAAGTAATTGCTAACGACACGTCAATTTCGCCGTTTTGCCTCGTGCAGGAGATCGCGCACGACTATGTCGACTTATGGCGCGTCGCAATCTCCGCACGATGCGGAAATCGCGATCCCCGGACCGATTGATATTCTCGAGAATGATAATCGCGTGTTTGTTATATGTGAAGTTACAAACATTTGTTAATCGATTGTCCCGTATCCGCTCGTAATCCGCTATCGTGCATTTGTATCTCGTAAAATCTAGAAGATTCCAGTGAGTATTGGAGTCTGTAGATATAGCTAGGCACTAGATAGTCATACTGAAAGTATATACACTTATTGTGTTATATATATATATATATATATATATATATATATATATGTTTCTTCTCATTTTCTTTCTAGAAATCATAGAGTTACAATTGTTTCACAAAGAGAAAAGATATATATTTTGTTATAAAATTTAATTAAAATTAATTTAAGAAATAAGAAATGTGTATAATACATTAATTTCTTAAAATATGTTTGATGTAAAAATTAAGCTTTTAATAAAATATCTGTTCTTTTACATATATTATGTTAGTACTTTTTATACTTTGAAATACATATATACAGAAATATACATGTGTGTATATATACTTTGACTAGTGCTAGGATCTTATTTTTTTACTGTACGTAATATATACAGTACAAAGTGTTTTTAATAAAAACTAATGTATACATATTAATGGTCACTGTGTAAATAATGAATATTTAATATTTCAGTGGTGAAGATTTGGCAACGGCTATCCTTCGCAAGAAGGACAGGCCAAACAGACTATTGGTCGATGAGGCTGTCGCTGATGACAATTCTGTGGTGGCTCTGTCTCAAGCTAAGATGGATGAATTACAGCTGTTTCGTGGAGATACTGTATTACTGAAGGGCAAGAGGCGCAAAGAGACAGTGTGCATTGTCCTTTCCGACGATAACTGTCCAGATGAAAAGATTCGCATGAATCGAGTTGTCAGGAACAATTTGCGTGTACGTCTGAGCGATGTAGTCTCTGTACAGGCGTGTCCAGAGGTCAAATACGGAAAGCGCATTCATGTGTTGCCAATGGACGATACAATTGACGGTCTCACTGGGTAAATTGAATAATATCGTCCAACTATAGATAACATTTAATGTAAATTACATTGACTTTAATGTATCTCAGAATTGCTGAGATATTTCAGGGTCAAAGTGCGTTGCTAATTTTTACAAACAACTGCATATCACTTTGCAGAAATATGTTCGAGGTGTATCTGAAGCCGTACTTCTTGGAGGCATACCGTCCTATTCATAAAGACGACAACTTTATCGTACGAGGAGGAATGCGAGCCGTGGAATTCAAAGTGGTGGAGACCGACCCCGGGCCTTTCTGTATCGTGGCACCCGACACAGTGATACACTGCGAAGGCGATCCGATTAAACGAGAGGTTAGGACAAACGCTCTTAGTATTCTCGATATCGGCATGCTGAATGAGAAATGCACTTAACGATTTTGCCGCAGGAAGAAGAAGAAGCCTTGAATGCGGTAGGTTACGACGATATCGGTGGCGTTCGTAAGCAATTAGCACAAATCAAGGAGATGGTGGAGCTTCCTCTGCGACACCCGTCTCTGTTCAAAGCGATCGGTGTGAAACCACCACGTGGCATATTACTGTACGGCCCGCCGGGAACCGGAAAAACCCTCATCGCTCGTGCTGTAGCGAACGAGACCGGCGCATTTTTCTTCCTCATAAACGGTACTTTCTTCGTAAATGCTGATTACTTTCGGGAAAATATAGATAAAGAATGCGATGACAAAATTGAAGAAACAAGAGACTATATAAGAGACTTTTCGCACAGGTCCCGAAATTATGAGCAAGCTAGCCGGTGAGTCCGAGAGCAACTTGCGGAAGGCGTTTGAGGAGGCCGAGAAAAACTCACCGGCTATTATATTTATCGACGAGCTTGATGCTATCGCGCCGAAACGCGAGAAGGTTCGTCGAGTTATCGCACGTAGTCGCGTCACTCTGAGGTCGCTTTGATATTCACCCGCACGTATTGATTTAGACGCACGGCGAGGTCGAGAGACGCATAGTGTCGCAACTATTGACGCTGATGGACGGAATGAAACAGAGTTCCCACGTAATCGTAATGGCAGCTACCAATCGACCTAACAGCATCGATGGGGCGTTGCGCCGCTTCGGACGTTTCGACAGGGAGATTGATATCGGCATACCGGACGCTACCGGTCGGCTGGAGATCCTGCGGATCCATACGAAGAACATGAAGCTCGCCGATGACGTGGAATTGGAAGAGGTGAGGTCACCGTCCGTGTCTTCATGTTGCCCCATTAAATGATAGGATTTAAACTATATTAAATCATATTAATCATTTCAATTATATAATTTGTTTGTTTTAAGTAGTTACTTGGTGAGAATACTGCGAATGAAATGTCTATGTTGCGGATGGTTTTATATTAATTACGTGATCACTGAAGAGAGTTTGAAAAAGAACCGAAGCTGTTTGATGATTATTACGATATTTAGACATTATAATTAATATTTATCACGCTCGAACAACGATTTGTTCCCGACAGCTTCTTCTCCCTTGAGCCTTTGATCATTCCGATATTTTTAGGAAATTGAATTAATTAAATAAATTGTGTGTGTCGCACGCGGAATACTATTATTTAAAAGAGTATCGCGTCGTCAGATCGCAGCGGAAACTCACGGACACGTAGGCGCCGACTTGGCATCCTTGTGTTCCGAGGCGGCTTTGCAACAGATTCGCGAAAAGATGGATCTCATCGATCTGGAGGACGACCATATAGACGCGGAAGTTCTCTCCTCGCTCGCCGTAACTATGGAGAACTTCAAGGTGAGTTGGTCCGACGATCTCGACGTGAGATATTATTTTCCATCGGATTTTCCCGCTTGAACGTTTTCTCTGTCGTCAGTACGCGATGACGAAGAGCAGCCCGAGCGCTCTGCGCGAGACGATCGTGGAGGTGCCGACGGTAACTTGGGACGATATCGGAGGCTTGCACAACGTCAAGATGGAGCTGCAAGAATTGGTGCAGGTAAGAATGAGAGTAGTGGAATCCGTGGGTTCTAAGTAGAGGTTACGATACGTTCAATGTGCTGGAAATAAAAAGACCGACCTGTTTCGTTCCTCTTTATTTCTCTTTGCATATCCCGAGAGCGGTTAAACTTTGCCATTGAATTGTGTTAACGTGTGTGTTCTTTTCCCTCGCGTTCTGTGCAGTATCCAGTGGAGCATCCGGATAAATTCCTGAAATTCGGCATGCAACCGTCAAGAGGCGTGCTGTTTTACGGCCCGCCCGGTTGCGGTAAAACACTATTGGCCAAAGCGATCGCCAACGAGTGTCAAGCGAATTTTATTTCTGTCAAGGGCCCCGAACTATTAACCATGTGGTTTGGAGAGTCGGAGGCTAACGTCAGAGACGTTTTCGACAAGGTAAGCTCTCTCGCACGCGCGTTTTCTCCTCCCATAAGCGACTACGAGCGATATCTGTGTGCGTTTGATTATTACGACGCGTCGTCTTACTTCAGGCAAGATCGGCAGCACCCTGTGTGTTGTTCTTCGACGAACTGGATTCAATCGCGAAGTCGCGAGGCGGTACCGTCGGCGACGCTGGCGGAGCGGCGGACCGCGTGATCAATCAGATACTGACGGAAATGGACGGTATGGGAGCGAAGAAGAATGTGTTCATCATAGGAGCGACCAATCGTCCCGACATCATCGATCCAGCCATTCTGCGACCCGGTAGACTAGACCAACTGATCTACATACCGCTGCCAGACGAGAAGTCCCGAGAAGCGATATTCCGCGCTAACCTCCGCAAATCGCCAGTAGCTAAGGTAACGTCCCATTAAGGCTGACAGGATGAGTTTTTGACGAATTCGTCGAAACTCGCGCTACATATAGATTTAAATACGACCTAATTATTTGAACCGGATTGACCATTCGGAAGCTGAGATTTCCGTAACTAAAAATGACTTTTTTTCTCTATGCGCATTCTTTGACGTCAATATCCTATTTTCAATGTTTATTTTTAATTTCTTCAATACCATTTAGGATTTTTTAATTTATGACAATGAATATCTAAATTAGTTAAAAAAAAAAAGAGAGAGAAACATCACGGCGTCGTGAAGAGATTTCGCACGTCAGTATTATTATTCGGTCATCTCCGAGTCGTTGCGTTATGTATATGCAGACATTTTCACTCGTGGAACGGTTGATCTTGCCTATCGCTCAAAAGGATATTTCTCTTCGCAGGATGTAGACTTAAGCTATATAGCCAAAGTCACACACGGTTTCTCCGGCGCCGATCTAACGGAGATTTGTCAGCGTGCGTGCAAGCTCGCCATTCGACAGTGCATCGAGACGGAAATTCGCAGGGAAAAGGAACGAGCAAGTAATCCATCCGCGTCCATGGACGTGAGTATCATGTGACGAGTGCTTTCATGAAAGTCATAACGACGCTGACTGGCGCTTTTGATCGCATCCCTTCCGAAGACGTCGGCGTTATCGCTGCGTCATACGCGTGACTCACTTCTAAATCAATATTCGGGGAATATCTTCGCGATAATATCGGTCAGCCGGTGATAACACCAAGACTGAGACTTCTGGGGGACCTCTTCGATATTTTGTTTTACTTTATTTGCACACATATTTTTCACGACACACCATACGAATACAAATATTTCCCGACAGCAAGAAAAGGAAGCTTCCCTACGGAGCATCGCTCGCGCAATAATAATACTCGCGGTTACCGACTATATTAACCGATGCGTGTAATTCAACTAGTCAGAGTGGAATTAAAAAAAAAATAGCAAAATTCGGGGATAAAAATGTGACTATCGAGATACATGTGTGTGTATATATATAATATATATATATATAATTATATATATATATATATTATATATAATTATATAACTATATATATATANTCCTAGATGGACGAAGATGATCCGGTACCCGAAATAACGCGAGCTCACTTCGAGGAGGCGATGAGGTTCGCGCGTCGCTCGGTGTCCGACAATGACATTCGCAAGTACGAGATGTTCGCGCAAACGCTTCAGCAGTCTCGAGGATTTGGGACTAATTTCAGGTACTGCTTTCTCTCGAACTCTGATACGCCCGCGATGATCCGGTCGTCGTCTCTTGGCGACGGTGTCGCTCGTAATATAATTACACTTAAATAAGTAGTTTCGATCAAGTTTCTCGCGCATATCAGTTCATATCATGTGTAACATCCGTGGAAACTGCTTGCAGATTTCCACAGAGCGGAGCGGGCGGTACTCAGGATACCACGCAAGGCGACCAAGCCTTTCAAGAGGATGGAGATGACGATCTTTATAGTTAAGTTCTCGTTCTCGTTTCCTTGCGTGTCATTACAGTGAGCGTACGACAAAAGGGCCTGTCTGTTACCACACCAACGTTTTGCACAGGAATTCGTCTCTAACTGGTACAAAACAACAAAAAAGTATCGAAGGCTTCAAGCAGATGGATAAGAGTATAAATGGAAATTTTATATAAGAATAACATGCAACTTTTGTGTTTGTAGAGAGGGGAGGGATTGTGAACTCTAAGGGGTTCGTATATAGTTGATAGTTATTCGAATATAAAATATCGATTGAAATTGTTGCTCCTTTTTTCCGTCATCAGGATTGTTTCTGCGTCTTCTCAACATTTCCGTTCGAAAAAAACTTAATTCTCTGAACTGCGTTTCGCCGAGAGTAGATTATCTTGCAACGAACGAAGCATAAAATATATATATATATAATTTTTTTTTTTAATTATCCAACAGAGCGAAAATTGTCTTTTACGTGCGTCTCCTGTGAGATATATGTAACGTTTGTGTCGTTTTAATAACAAGGGATATACATTCGTTATTGTGTACTGTGCGTAATGCATTCAATTTCTCGCAATTGTCGAAATCGCTAGAACCACCGTTTGTAAGCAATTACAGCCGACACAGTGGAGATGTAATTGCATCAGCGATTGGTAATTACACTCTGTAGCAAACAGATCATTACGAAGTGACGAATGCCCCCATCGCGTGCGCAGCACGTTACACAGCGACGCGCGTGACGCTCATAATTTTTCTATGCAATTCGAGCTGTCACACTGTAATAACGAGATTGCAGCTATAACGCGTGAACAATTGCATGAGCGAGCATTTTGCCGCGAGTTCGGACCGGAGTAAGACCCTTTTGTTATATTGTCACTGTATTCACTGAGAAAATACAATTTTGTTGTTCACACTCGCAGATTGCAGTAATATAAAAGTTTACGTCGGTGAGACTGCCGCAACCGATGATGTGTGTCGACGATTTTACAAAATGTCCCTTAAAGTAGTAAATTAACCGATATACGACCAACACGAGCCTGTCTGAATCTCGTTATTCGACGCGGATATCTATCCGAATCACGCAACGATCCGTTCGCAGTTTTATATACTTGGGGATATATAGGACATATAAAGGGTAAACTGAATAAGAGTATAGAATGTAACGATGCGTATAGTAAAAAAAAGAAAAAGAAAAAAAAAGAAAACTAGATACTTGGAACAACGACTGTTGCGAAGACGACTGTTTAATGGCGAAAAGGAATGGAAGTTGAATCGCCTTGCCGCGATTATTATTCTGCACATACATAATTAACAGATCGCAATGATGGACGAGTTTCTTCGCGTGGTCTTCGTTGTTCGAGTTGTTCTGCAAGTGGCACTTATAACTTGTTGCACGGTTGCAAACTCACCGATAGGAGGCTGGACGCGATAACCGTATGAATTCTAAACTCCGAGCGGCTGTTTACGTGACGACTGATATCTACATTGCCTTGTATTCGCATATGAGCTGTCTTAAAATGCGAATTATTATTATACACACGTCCTAAAGCCTGGAACACAACAATACGTTGTATGTATGCACATCGTTCCGGGCCTAATAATGAGATATAAGAATCGGCCAACAAAATTAAGTGTCCCTTTGCGTATTGACGCCACTTGTTTGACACATTTGATGTATCATTTCGGATACAAGCGTTTTCTTCCAATTTTTCGTCCGACATCCTAATGTTTCCCCGATCAAGATCACAATCGTGGCGAGTCTATCCTCGGGAACAACAGAAGGAACGTTTTTATTAATGTGTTTGCGATATTCGTTAAGGGCGTTTCGTTTTACATGAGAAGCAATTTTTACGGATTCTCAGACGCGACACGTTTCTTCGCGAGCCTAATGATCTTGTTAAAGTCGTTGACACTTCTAAAAGCTAAATGCACTTTATCGGGCTAAGTATCTCTTTATTAGGTAAAGGTCTAAATCTGTCAGAAATGGAATCCACACACGGCATCGTGAAGAAAGTCTGTGGCGTCTCGGCGGTTTCTGTTGTTTGCTAAGAAGCTAGGAAGAGGTTTTGTTGTTAGGTATATTTTTAAAGAAAACGCTGAGTCTCTTCTTTAAGATTGAGAGATTGAGATTAGAACTACGGTAAGGTTCTTATCTGCCATTCCTTTTCGTTAGGATAAAAAGAAACGTTCGTCCGATTTCCTCGCGAGATGAGAAAGTTCTTTGATAGATTTATTTACGCATTAGTCATACGCAATTGATATGCCATTTGACACAAGCTCCGACAACGGGATCCTTGAAAGACGTCAAACGAAATTCAGTGAGTTTGTGTACACGTTGTTCCATTACTCAGCGATACTCCAATTCCTTCACGGTGATTCGGTATATAGAAAAGATAATTGGAGAAAAAGGATACGCACGTTTTTAAATAATGTATGGAAAATCTCACGTATATATCCTTGATTCGCTACAATCTCGTATTGTTTTAATTTTTGCCTCACGTATTTTTAGTCGAGATATCGAGTCGCGCGCACAACAGGAATGTTAATCCAAATGCGAAGAAACAGGCCCGGCGAGGAAGATGAAAATTCGTTCATTTTTCATTCGGAAACTTGGTAGCGATTGTATGGATATTTTTTTCGTGCTTCGACGCGATTCACGGCAGCGTAAAATATGACAAGTTTCCAGATGAATATCGAGAGAAAGAGAGATAGAGATAGATGGAGCGAGATGTGATAGCGCAATTTTTTCAAATGAAAGAAGGCATGATCGATTTATAAAAAATCGTCAGCAGGTTTATTAAATACAAATAAAGATGGGATGTTGAACCAATCGTAGATGTGGAAGGACTCGTAGGTATTCCCTTCCGTTTTGCGGTTCAGCACAATCACGTGTATTAATATAGGAAACTTCATACGCAACGACGTCAAAACTCAAACCTCAGCACGTTTCATTTTTTTTTATGTACATTTGGTTATTGACGCTTTTTTTTTACCTTTATTTATCTTTATAAAAGTATAGGACTATTTACCAAATAAAACTCGTTAGTATAAAACCGCCTGAACGACACATCACACACGGGTCTATACGGTACTTGACATCACGCCGACCGCGCCGAATATCTCAGTTCGGAAAGAAACTTCCTATTTGTAATCGGAGATACTATATAAGATCCGTTAAATTACACGATACGCTACAGAGTCACGACAAAACTCAGCAGCTGTGTGTGCTCCACTTAACCGTATTACTAGTACATGATAAAACGCGTTTTTCTCGCCAGCGCCGGTGTTGTCTTATATACTCCGGGTAAATTGGCACCGATCTAATGGAAAATATTTCGTACACAATCAAGCTCGAGTAAATAAAACGCAAATATATATATATATATATATATATATATGTATGTATGTATGTATAAGATCGAAGGTTCTGTTCCTAGTCAGTTAATTAGTTATTTTATACAAATTACATGTCATGACAACTTTCGATAATCAATTCGAAGAAAAGAGTTCAAAGAGAAAGAGAGAAAGAGAGACAGACTTATTGCACATTTTGTGAAATATATACGATTGCGTAATGTTTAATTATAATGTTCGCGCTTGGTACAAAGCATAAAATACAGCATACGATGTTCGTTCACGGTAACAAGATATAAAATTTGCATGGAATTCAAAATTCGGTACGTACGCTTGGCGTTCGGGAAAAATCATCTCGTTAACACCGCGTTGACAGCGCGATAACGTAAGCAGAACTTTGTTGCGAATTCTTCGAAGGAAATGGAATGAAATCCTCTTTTTGTTTCGCGCTTTCAAGCCACACACCTCGCACGCAGCAAACGAGAATAACACATACACACACACGTGTCTCCGAAATCGTTTGTCGTTGCTTCACCGTCTCATTGTTGTCACGCGAAAATTCAAACGATACTTTCGGATACTAAATGCCCAACGAACAAAGTAACATTGCGAGACGAGTGTCTTCTTTTTTTCTCTTTTGTTTTTGGCAAAGTCGTACGACCCGGATCGTGCCTGAATCTCTTCCACACACACACACACACACACGAGAAACAAAACGTACGTTCGACGATCTTACATTTTATACAGAAGAAATACACAACTGAAGCTACCGCTACCGGTATTCTCACCTACACACCGTACTCATAAATGTTATAATGTTTTTTTTTTATATCCAATAAAAGAACATGAGCTTCCCTTGTTGAACACAGAAGACAAAGATTCAGTCGATAAAAATATAGTAATCCAACGAAATAACCATGAAGTGTAATAATAATACGCTGCGTTTCCTCAGCTCGAACGTACGATGATATTATTTAAATATCTCGCGAGGAGAACCATTCGGCCGTTTCTCGCGGATGCCAATGTGAACGACGGAAAGCATGGGAGGGGAGCGGGGGGGGGGGGGNGGTTCTCATTTTCACCGGTGTCGATTTTCAGGCACGCATACGCACGCACACATTTCACTCTCACAAACGCAGCGGACATAACGTACAGTTTACACCCGGCGAATGAGGCGGCGGATTTATTTACAATGTTATCTCGCGTCAGAACATGGATATGTCGGCCTGCGAATGTTCCTCCCTCGCCGATCGTTTTATCGGCGCCCTCGGCAAGCCCTCGAGTCTTTAAACGGGACGTGGTCGCTTACGTCGGCTTCTCCCGACGCTCAGATAATATATATATCCTTGTACTTTCTAATTTTGTTCCTTCTTATACACTTAAAGAAGTGTCGTGCCGGTCTGTTAAAAGTAATCTTTTTGGCGAAATTCGTGCACACAACCGGTTATTCATAACTCGCACAAGACGCTCGAGACAAATGCAGGTCTCGCCATGCGCTCGTCGACAACGACAGCGCGGAAAGCGACTAATCTCACATTCATTATCTCTGGTCCGGAATTTTTCTAAGTTACTCGCGAATTCCGCTACGGTTTCCCGCGATCGTTCCGAGCACGATAACCTTGCAATTAAGAGACACGGCAGGTAACTTCGCTACCTAATTTGTCCGTTAAAAATTCGCCTCGCTCCTACCGCAAGTAAAACGAAGTTCTCCTATCGCGAAAGCCCCGGAAAATGTCCGTTCATTCGCGCTCTTATCCGCCATTGGATTACTATATCTTTTCGGAAGCTGCATTCGCAGATGCTGTCTAATGAACGAACAAAATCCCGATACCGCCGTTCTCATTCAGCCAGCTTCGAGGCGATACGATCGAGGGTGCCGCTCGGAGATGCTTCTTCTTTGTCTCCGGAACGGCGTCGCGACCGCCGCCGTGCGTGAAGAAAGCCGATTTTTCCTCCGCTTGACGGACGATGGTCCTTCCACCCGAACACCTCGCTCGGATCCTCAACGACACTGTCGGCGAGGTCCGGACCTCTCGGTTCCGTTCCAGCCAAACACTCGGAGGGAGCAGCGGGGTTCGGTGTTATCCGTGTGTAATACTGGACGTCCTCTGGTCTCTCTGTGCTCCCTTTCGCTCGCGTCGCCGAGATCGTTGACCCCTCGCTTCCGTTTCTTTCTTTTTTTTGTCGGTTTCGTTTTCTTAATCCACGCCACCTTGAACTTTTGATATGCCTTAAAATCGCGCCTCACGCTCAGTCTGCCCTTTGCGTGACGGGTGGAAACTCAGAATCGTCATCCAGACGGAACGGGCCGCCGCCTTTCGGTGGGCTTTCTGTCGCCGCTATCATCTCCTGATACTTCTCTGATTCTATAAACCCATTTACATTTAGATTATCAGGTCCGGCTCCGGTCACATTTCAAGCGGATGTAACGATAAAGATGTGTTATACAGACAAGATCAGCGCTCAATGACATATATTTGATGCATTCAGATATATACACACATGTATATGTGTATATATATATATATATATATACACACACACACACACACACACACACACACACACACACACACACACACACACACACACACACACACACACACACACACACACACACACACACACACACACACACACACACACACACACACACACACACACACACACACACACACACACACACACACACACACACACACACACACACACACACACACACACACACACACACACACACACACACACACACACACACACACACACACACACACACACACACACACACACACACACACACACACACACACACACACACACACACACACACACACACACACACACACACACACACACACACACACACACACACACACACACACACACACACACACACACACACACACACACACACACACACACACACACACACACACACACACACACACACACACACACACACACACACACACACACACACACACACACACACACACACACACACACACACACACACACACACACACACACACACACACACACACACACACACACACACACACACACACACACACACACACACACACACACACACACACACACACACACACACACACACACACACACACACACACACACACACACACACACACACACACACACACACACACACACACACACACACACACACACACACACACACACACACACACACACACACACACACACACACACACACACACACACACACACACACACACACACACACACACACACACACACACACACACACACACACACACACACACACACACACACACACACACACACACACACACACACACACACACACACACACACACACACACACACACACACATACACGCATATACGTGTGAGCTAGAGAGAGAAAGAGATCGTGATTTCATTATCGTGGAGTCTACGTCGAGCGCACGTGAATTTTTCACAATGGAACAAAATAAGTCCAAGACTGGAGAATTTCTAGGACTCGACACAAGGTGCTCCGCGAAAACACGAATGATATGTGGCACAGTGCTGCTGCTTCTTCGTCTCTTTTTGATCTTATCTGAGTGCAAATGACAAATATCTCATTGACCGTCGCCTTTACGTCGCATTGCATATGTGAGATACATCCACTAATGAATTCGTTAGTGATATGAAAGAGCGGTCCTCTCTGGGGAAAATGAGAATTTGAGCACACGCACGGTTTCCTATTACATATATAAATATATATATATACATATCTATTATTGTCGTGCGTGATAAAATAATCTGAGAAATCGGTCAGAAAACAACTCATCAAATGTTCCGAATGATATGTGTATGTGCGTGTATGTATGTGCGTGTGACACGATATTATTCATTTTGTGTAAAAAGCATACTCGTCATGTAGTTTTCTAAAAACATGTTCAGCAGTATAAATACAAAGATATAAAAATAGTGTAGAAAATATCAAGTTCACTAGATTAGACAGCAGAACTGCGTGGTACTACTTTTTACTATTCTAACGGATATTTTATATCCCCGATATTTTATACTTCACTCTGTGCTCGATTGTGTTACTTTTTATTATACATATATATATTACGTTGATATGTAATGAAATACAAAATATATATATATATAGCAAGAAATAATACAGTCGAGTGCAGAGCAAAAAATAGGTCAATTTATGTACACATAGAGGAAAAGATCTTTCCACGGGATCTAAATTCTCATTCAATGTTTTACGTTTAATACATAGAGACGGTACCGCTAATAACGAAAGTATGTCATACAGATACTCGTAAAAAAAAAAAAAAAAAAAGAAAAATCTATGAGTAAAATGGCTGTCAAAAGTATCTCTATCACCTACCGCCAGGAATGATGATGCTAATATCGTCCCAAAAATTTGTATTAACAGGCTCGATTAATAACAACTTGGTTAGTAATTATTGTATGTACAATTGTGTTATATACAACGTTTCGTCAGAATTATTATTAATGTAACGGGAGTGTTTGCGAAGGAGTCCTCTTAGAGGCGGACTGCTCCTTGCAACTCGGCGCGAAACCCTTAACACTTAAATGGGATGACGCTGAACAATTATGTTATGGCCGGATCAGATCAATGAACGATTCGCGAATGTGCATGGTGGTTCATCGCGGAGAAACCGTCTCTGGTGCCTACATGCATATCGTGTGCAGTTGCTGCGTTTTGATCGTATATACGAGATCTGATCCGGGAAGTGTCCGACCTACGGGAGAGAAGAGAAAGCTCGCCTTTCGAGTTGGGGTTGCTCTTGACATAGGAGGGACAAACCATCGCCAGAACAAATGGGCAAAGTCGGCAGAAATCTACATTGAAAGAGATCATGGAAAGCAGTGAGACTTCGGTAGTAAAGAAGTTGACTAATCAATCAGTGCATTTCTTTAGGTTTATGTATCCCAAAGAGAGACAATAAGTTTAATCTTAAGCGGAAGAACTAGTTGAAATCTTAGTTACTTCTATTTTAAGTCAAAATTATCGTCTCTCGGAATGCATAAGCCTAAAGAAACATATCGATTGGTTGGTCAATTTCCTTATCGTTTTTCTACATCCCATTAGCTTCAGGGTCTCGACTCAGGAAAGGTGAGCTTGTTTTTCGCTTCCAACTATAAGTCGGACACTCTTGGATCAGACCTCGCATACTTATATGTACACATCGAATGAATATATACATCATCCTTAAAGACTCGTTCAGTCTGCGGTTAATAAGCGTAACAGATTCTTTATACCACTGCCCGCATAACACGAGAGTGTAACATTAAATATGGTGAGTCGACTGTTACATTAACGGGGCACGCGTGAGAAAAGGCACATTGTTACACAGCGTTGCTCTCATTCTTTCCGTGATATGCTGTTGCGTGCTCATTGCAGAGAATGCGAGCGCTTTAAAGTGAGGCAGAAAGAGAGAAAAGCTCTGAAAGGAGAATCTCGAGTGTTTCTTTCCTTCTTTTCCTTTTTTTTTTCCTTTCGGTGTGCGCAGAATGAGAGCGAAAAAAAAAGTAAAAGTTGAGGGACAGAATAGAGGACATACCAGTACCTGACATGGAGTCTGGCGAGCGGCCACGCAACGCACCCGCGTAGCTATTTATGCAGGCTTCGGTGGATATTAAAAAGAAAAAAATTACATCAAGTAAGGTCAACTCTATCGGGGCCCCCCTCCCTTCAGCCCCTGAAGAAAATGCCTGGCTATATCATTTGTTCAAGGGGGGCTGGAAGCGAGAAAAAGAAGACACGAAGCAAATCATAAAAGTAAAAGGCGGTCCGAAACGCGCGCGCACGCACACACACACGCACACACACACACGCGTGGTACGTAGCCATTGATACAAGCGTTTCAATTTTGAGAGACACACTACGGTGGCAGGATGTCTCTTTGTACTGTACGAGCAGTGGTTTCAACGCATTCCGTGTGATACGCAAGCCATCGTTAAAGTTTACTGCATTGAAACAGACGGGGACATAACTTTCGCCGTCGATATCTCGCAATTATCTATCTCTTGACGCTACTGATTCTCGGTGAATTTGCTAGCGACAGATCACTGTTGATCAAAGTACAAAAAAAAAAGAAGAGGAATTAGCGGTAACGACCGAGAGATAAAAAGAAAAGAGATTTTGTTTCTGCACAATCTACAATCTTCCCGATGTATCGTGTGTGCGTATCGACCACGTTTATCCGCTGTTTAAATTTCGATATCGACTGCATTCGGTTTCACCAAAAACGCCAATACCAACTGTGTGTGTGTGAATTGCCTTAAACAGAGAAGATAATCTATTCTGTTAGTACTCGAGCAATTGTGAAACTCGTTACGTATATCGCAAGACCGCAACTTTAGGTAAAGTAGATAAAAGAAAATTCTATACACACTCAAGCATTCTGTACCGAATACAAGAGAGAAAAACAGAGAGAGAGAGAGAGAGAGAGAGAGAGAGAGAGAGAGAGAGAGAGAGAGAGAGGGAGGGAAGTTTTGTATTAGTATATGTATGCTAAACTAACTGTCGGTAAATGTATCTTTATCGTCAACTCGCTTCGGCTAATTAATGTGTTCTAAAAGAGCATCATCATCATACCTGTATTTTGTACTGTTTGTGCAGATGTTCCGGAACCACCACAATCCGTCTCGTCTTGCTTATCATCTAATCTGTAAAAACAACAAATGAACGCGTTACACAGTTTTTCTATCTTTGTGACAAAACGCACGATGTTCATCGCGTAAAGGTTAAAAACACAAGATCCATTCATTTCACCGTTATCCCGGTGTACAAACTCGTTTTAATCCACGAGCATGAGAGTCAACGATCAGCTACTGTAACGGAACTTTGCGACGCGTAAAATAGCCATTATGTAACGTGAGAATGAAGTGATGCGTTATACCAATTTTTACGTAAGACCGAACACGTTAGCGTGACAAGTGGTTCGAGAGAATGCTAAAGAAGGTTATTCCGGACTCACCGGATGGTATTAAGTGTATTCACGACGCGATTGCAGACAAACTGATCGAACTGCGCACAAGTCGCGATAAATTATTACTTGAGTATTGTCCGCAAGAGCAAAGGTCGATCTCGCGGGAAGTACAGCCGATAATTACAAACCTATGCTGTTTTAGAAGTGTGCAACCTCCGGTTTCCGTCAAGTCCAAGTTGTAGACATACAAGTAACCGTCGGCACTAGCTACCAATAGTTTTGGTATTTTGTGTGTTCTAAAAGTGAAGAGGTTGCCGATGAGTCGTACAGATTAGACAATAAATAGGTCTCGTACCACCCTAACAGTCATGAAATTATTAAATAGTCGACAACGGATCAATGAACAACCGAATCTTCGAGCACTCACACGGTGATGGCACAAACATTTTTCAGCCCTTGAAACGGTAGGTGGACACTAGCAAAAGCACGTCCTTGAGTAAAAACATCAGTCACTTGCGACGGCAGGTAATTCGCCGACGCTGTCACAGCCTTCGTCAAATAGCCCATCCAGCTTTGTGCTTCGTCCGTAGTTTGCCCCGGCCTGTCACAATACAACGTAACATTTCAACGTCACCAAATGTACATCGTGAATGACGATCTTACGACTACGACACGCACGTTTCCTTTGGTTCCTCCAATTTGAATATATGCACTGTTTCCGTATTGCTGGAACAACAAAGCCACATAGAATCGCTGCTAAAAGAGAGACTGCTTATCGTGACGCATCTCTTAACTCCGCGGCGGAATTCGAATAATTTTGTACCCTCGTGAACCTGGTGGTAAGAAAGAACAGGAAGAATGATCTCTGCTGAGAGTTTGGATTACGATCAAAGACACGCTTATACAGTTGTATCTATAATTCGTCTTACGTCAAACACTCGGATCACAGTGCCCTTTTCAGAGGCCGTCGCGACTTTGGTACCGGTGGAGCTGAAAGCGAGCGCTGCCAGTGGACTATCGTGTGCCGGTATCATTGTCTTGGCTTGCTAAATGTGTGAGAAAAACGTGCGTGATCGCTGAATACCGACTTCCAACACGTCAGAGAGTCTCATTTAATTAACTTGTATGTAGAAATTAAACGGCCAATAGGAGCCGAAGTACAGCGTTGTTTCAGTCCTCCCACAGAATATTAACAACGGTAATATTACTATTAAATACATAGCATTAAAACAACTGTACTTCGGCTTCTATATTGGCTATTTAATTTCTATATGTCGTTTCCTCGGAGCCATAATATTAAAAAATTTCATCAACGCGTATCTGGTAGAAATACGTACGAGATGGATCGCGTCAAATATTTGAACTTCCCCGATGGTATTCGAGCCGGGATAAGCTAGATAACAATTGTCGCTACATATCGAAAGTGTACAAAGGCCTGACAGATTAGGTGGAGTGTCACGAATTGTGT
This sequence comes from Dinoponera quadriceps, assembly GCF_001313825.1. Classification (NCBI taxonomy): domain Eukaryota; kingdom Metazoa; phylum Arthropoda; class Insecta; order Hymenoptera; family Formicidae; genus Dinoponera; species Dinoponera quadriceps. Next base: position 238,242 of record NW_014556584.1, read on the forward strand.
GCAGCACTCTCATGTCCCGTATATTGTGAATGTACAATGATTCTTCCAGACATACCACCAATCTCTGAAACAGAAACGGTATTTGGCCTCTTAACTACTGTGGAAAAGGTCAAACAAAATAATATCAGAGCTTATTTGCACCTTAGTAAGATTATCACGCTACATGGCATTCAAAGATCCACGTGGACGCGAGGATTCTTGCGAACTTGTGTAATTTTACTCCCGATTAGCTCGCTTGTGTACAAATATCGATCAACTTACCGCTCTGTTGAGTTTCACAGCCAAAATGGTATTCGAGTAACTGTAGTTGCATATCTCCGTGCCTTTCCTGAAGTGGCATACTGTGAGCGTACGGGGAGATGAAAGACTAACGACCGCCACCAAACTGCTGCTGAACAATCGCTCGACAATGCAAATATCCTCAGTATCTACACCGGAATAGAAAGAAAGGGGAAAGAGAATATATAGATCGACGCAGGGGCTTTTACTTTCTAGCCAAATACGAAACAAATATACATGCGCCTTTACTCTATATTGACAATATCGATAAGTCTGACAAGCGATTTAATCTTGATCTCCACTGCTACTCCGCTATTGCATAAGCAGTTATCTCTAGTTTCCTAGAACCATCAGCGCTGGAGTACAAAAGACCAAGTTACCATTCTCGTATATCTTCTCAAGATGTCCGGCAGAACTGATGGAAAAGAGCTTGTATCCAGACTTCGATCCCACTGCCAGAGACCTGCAAGTTCATGAGACATCCCATGTTAAAGAACGGAAATCGGGGGGGGGGGGGGGT
>NW_014556584.1:239048-256289 GCF_001313825.1 Dinoponera quadriceps
GGGGGGGGGGGGGGGTTACATTGACTTCCTTTCCCTTCATTTCAACAGCTGAGACGCGAAACGCATCGGAGGCCAGTCGCACGATATTTGATAGGAAACACTCCGTGGCAACATCGTTTTTGTGAGGGAATCGGAGAAAAAAGTGACGCGCGATATGCAATCGCGACGAGGAGGAACAGGAACGAGGTTAGTCCTTGGATGAGGCAACGCGAGTAGGAATTGCCAGGCGACTGGGCTCGCTCGCTCTCTCTCTCTCTCTCTCTCTCTTTCTATCGCAATCGGCGCGCGCTGTGTATGCGAACGGCGTGTTTTTCTTTCGCCCGTCGCCCGCCCGCACGCACGCACGCACTTACGTACGTTGCGAATGGCACACGGTCGAATGAGAGACAGAGGGCCATGGCGAGGTTGTCGTCGCGCTAACACGCAATTAATCTCGGTGAAAGGGGGAGAGCGCGCAGATGACGCAGGCGACGAAAACATTGCGCGACATGGAACATGGAGATCGACTTCGTCGTCATGCGCGCGGCTATTCCGAGCGGCCGAGCGTTGCGAGGAAACCGCGACGGAGGAAGGCGCGCGTATACAATCAACGGCAGCGCGAATCGCGATGAAACGAGCGGAGACGGCCGCGAGACGGAGGGGCAGAAATCGGGCGGAGAGACGAGGCGAGGTTAGGCGAGGAACAAAGGAGGCGAGACGGAGGATCGGAGGGGCGGGAACGCGTCGCCGTCGTAGCCATTGTCGTCGTCGTCGAACCCGTTCTCGAGGAAACAATGCCGACGACGGCCGGACGCGACTAGTGCGCTGAACTTACGTGCAGTCCTGATTGAAGTTAACGAAGTAGGGACCGCTCTGCGGACTGTCCGACGTCTGATTTGCGAGGTTCATTAGTCCTGATATGCCGTATTTTAGCCCTTGCGTTAATACATCCAGGTTGCGCGCGAGATCTTGCATAAATCGTACGAGTGGCGCGCGTATACGCTCTCCTCCTTCGGCCACTTACACCGCGACGTTCCTCACTCTCTGTCCGTTCGTCTGTCCGTCTGCCTATCCCTCTCTCTCTCACTCACGCATTCAATCACTCTCTCTCCCACACGCACTCGTGCTCTCTCTCTCTCTCTCTTTTTCCGCGCCCTCTCCTTTTCACCTCCCCACCCTCGCGCACTGTCTATATCTGTTCCTCGCGCTCCTTTGTCCGTATCTATCTGTTTCTCCCGTTTATCTGTCCCGTTTGCAAACACTCGTTCGCGCACGCACGATATTATTACGGACGATCCACTGACTAGCTAACTGGCTAACGTCCGCGACGGAAGTGTCTGACGTCGCCGACTCCTACAAGTGACTGCACCGCTATCGTTTCATATTGAACAGCTGACACTCGCAGCTGCTGGCAGGAACGGCGGAACGCGAAACATCAGTCCGTTTCCGCCTGATTCCGCGTGTCCCGTTGCCATGGCGACCGCGCGCGCGTTTCCGTTTTCGGTCGGTCGCTCGCTCTCTTTTCGTGCGTCACGCGCTTCTTTTCTTTCTCCCTCCGAATGTGTGATGCACAATGACCACGCGTTCGGTGAGACAAAGCGACCAGTGAGCAGCCTCGGCGATCTAATCGGGGAATGGCGATGAAACTCATCGAATATCCGCCGCTCGCTGAATGCTTTGTTCTTTGAGTGTGGCCGCGCACTTTAGTGTAATTGACTTTTCTCTCTCTCTCTCTCTCTCTTTGGATTTTTCTATGGATGTTGGAAAAAGAAGCAACATATGTTCTTGCCTTCCTCTCCGTTGCCTCCGAATATCTTAGATCTTTGGCATTTTGTTTCAAATTATGCAATCGAAGGCAATAGACTTCTCACCTGCTTCGTCGGGAAGCTGCTTGCTTTAATTGCGCTTTAAATTCAGTTTAATTTGCTTCTGCTATCATTAATTCGAACGAAACGCGTGCGGAAAAGCATTATTAAGAGAGAGTAGAGAGACAAGCGAGATGTAGAAGGTGTGGGTTAAAATAAACGCGTACTTAGAAATGTGAAGTACGTCGTAACTAGTGACAGCTGGTGACTCATTTCATCAATCGTAATAAATGCATAAAGTTGCATTTTCCTGTCGTTTGGGGGAGAGTGGCGCGGAGTGCAACGATCAGCTGTCATGGCTGTCACAATCTTCGTGAAATAAGAAGGCGGATTCCTTCACCTAAATAATTCGTACCTATGCGCCGTACTCAAAGATGACAGCCGATCCGTCGACTTTTTAACACTTCACGATTTATCTGAAAGATGCTTCGAATTTTTCAGTGCAACTTCTATTACCGTATCACCGAATTTTACCATCTAACAATAAATTAATGTCCGATTTATTTATGTAGAAAGTTTCTGAAAAAGGTAAGGGGATATAACTTATATATTTAAAGCTCCGATCTCTCTTTCCTTTCAGTAAACTTTTTAATTGTGTGTGTATATATATATATATATATATATATATATATATATATATANCTGTGCAATACATGTATTTAATTTAACCTCAACGCGTCTCATATATATATATATATATATATGAGACGCGTTGAGGTTAAATTAAATACATGTATTGCACAGAGACACTTTATAAACTGGTAGAATTGGGAGTGTAGCTCGTGTGTTTTATATGTTTCAGATAAATTTAATGATCCCATGGATGCGTGATCAAATAGCAGAGGCCTGGCATAACAGAAAGAGTTCAAGGACAGCCGACCGGCGGTCCTTGGCCCTTTCTTCTATTAGCGCAGGCAATCCTGCAAGCAACGACACCATGCTTATGCCATTACCTACCTCACCTGAAAGTTTCTCCGTCAATGTTATCAGGTATGAGTTATACAAGTTGATACTGAGAATCTGAAGAAGTAGTTTTGTTCGATATTAAACGACCAAATATCCCCTATAGCATAGAGGGCAATATATTAGGTGTTACGGTGAAGCCAGACTTTACTGTAGAGAACATTAAGAAAATAGCAATGATACATTTCTACGGCCAAGATACTACTAAACCTATCTCACGCTACCGCTTGGTTAATTCATCCAAATTCAAACAGCTCGTAGATGAGCATTATGTGGATGATGAGGATATCACTGAGTATGGTGATTATCTTAATTAGGCTGTATATGTTATGTATCTGCACTATGTATATATCAATGTTTTTCTGGTTTACATCTCTCTTGCGTGTAGTAAAAGCAAATTATCGATTGTCACAGACGAATTGTTACTGGTGGAAATTCGACCAACTATTGTACAAGAGAACCTCTCAGACGAAGCTCTCCAAGGTCCAAATCTAGAAGCAATAGATCGGGCTACGTGTAACTTACCTAGCCGAAATATATCTAAACGTATGCCACCTACAGAATGCACCGCAAACGTAAGTCTCACACTTTTCTGTACTCTCAAAATATATATATTTACTTGCTCCACATGTATTTAATCCTCATGATTATTCACAGTTCCCGAATGAAATCCGTAAGATCCTGATAACCCTGGTGCAAGCGTCCGCAAAGATCCTGCTGTACAGTGCAGACGCTGGGAAATTGTACGACATTATTAAGGAGAAACTCGAGGCCAGGTGTAAGCCCATCAATGACCCGAAAGTCGTGAAGACTCTTGTAGAAATGGGCTATCCACACAAGAAAGTTCTGAAAGCGTTGCGTCTTCGAAAGTAATTGCCCCCGCAGTGAAACACTTAATATTGTCACAATGCTTGCGGAAACGTGTGCGAACAGTAAATTCATAATTTGTTCATACTTCTGTTCCAGATCTAATATGACGGAAGCTCTGGAATGGCTTATAGAACAGGACGATTCGGACGAGGAAGAAGATGAAGAAATGGATCTGCCTATGGGCACAACGGTGGATGCAAGTGGCGCAGGACCAAGTACGTCAATGAACACAAAGAAGAAGTCATTAAAAGAGGCGTGTATCGAGCTTTTCGAAGAAGGTAATCCTCCGTTAAAACGAAATTGTGCGATATTGGATGTTACCGGGAGATAACGAGTTTGAAACCGATAAAATGCACAACTTTGTAACGTTTAAAAATGTTGCCATAGAAAATCAGGATCAAACGGAGAAAAATTTAGTGTACATCGTAGATTTGCTGTTGGAAAGTTTTCGACAATACAAGAGAATGGAATTTAAGCCTAATAAAAGGGTTTATCAATCACTTGTGGAGATGGGTTTTAAGGAGAAGGATATCATCGGGGCGTTAAAAATTACCGGGAACGATCAATCTAATGCCGTAAGTTGCATTACGAATGATACATATGGTTAAATACAGTACTTCACATTTTAAGATATAAACATTTTTTTTTACAGTGCGAATGGTTGCTAGGTGGAAGAAGACGCAGTCTACAAGATCTCGACGAAGGTATGGAAATCGACGGGCCGATTTACAAAGCGATTATGAACAATCCTCATATTCAGCTCAGCCTCACAAATCCCAAGATGTTGCTTGGTAAAACAAAAAATTATTAGGAGATTATATATATAAACAATATAAATTCACACGGCACCGAAATTTGCAGCAATTTCGACAACATTGTAGAAATGTTGCTACGAACTTCTGTACTGTGTAGGTACATTCTCGCAACATGTTGGATATGTCTGAAGCCCGCTATTTTTTTCCAGCATATATATCTATGATAGAAAGTCCCACATCGACGAATGTGTGGATTAACGATCCTGAGGTTTCACCTGTGCTTAGCCAGATATCCAGGACATATCACGCCGAGAAACACGCCATCCATATGAATCGTTACGCCTAGCGCTACTGTAAGACTTACTCGAGTCTCCGTGGAACATCGATATTTTTCTATAAATTTACAAACAACTTTCGCAGAGATTTACGGTACCAGTCGCAGACTTGGTGATTACCTGTGACTATCGGCTTGCACATGATTATAGTTATATATAATTTTAATTGTATGTAATTATAATTATTGCCAGTTGAAAGGTACTACGTGTAAAAGTTTCCACAAGATTTACATCTTGCATTACGCTATCGTATACTACGGAGATTGCACATATGTTCTCTGTACGGAGATCTCTATATAGAACGCTGAAAAATTGCTTTTGACGTTGTACAAGTTACCTGTTAACAATTGTTAGAGAAAATGTGCTTTAATATATACAAAAAGCAGCTGTTGTTCTTTTCTTTTTTTATTTTCTTTCCGGCATGTAACAAATTCTTCTAGTGAAGTTCAACGCATGTCAAAGATGAGCCACTCAAATATATATTGCAAGATGTATATAATATGCTAAAAAAATATAATTCCAGAGCGTTTCACAAGTTTTGCACAGAGAATAAATGAACAAAGTTTTAATTTTCTTTTTATACACACTGATCATGAAATAGTACCTTTATTCTATTTATCAGAATAAAGCTGCGTTCGAAAACACCACACCGAGAGTAGAGTGACATTTAATTGATCAATCAGGACGAAAGGAATGAAAATTTCTTTATCAAGATTGTTCAATTAAATGCCACATTACCCTCAGTGTGTATTTCCGAACGCAGCCTAAACGGGAGGTTAATTTTATTTATTTTTTGTATAGTTCATATGTGGCGAACATCCAAAAAGAAATTTGTTTAAATAAATATATTGGTTAAATTAATCACAAAAATTTAACCGCAGTCCGCGACGTTCGATGATAATTTTGAATTTTCAAATCCTACAGTCATGGTGCACGAAAAACTAGATTCGATACTTCCTCGATCCGGAAGTGCCTTCAAATTCGAAAGCATACACAACGCCATTAGTTGCGCGTAACGCGGAACAGAGGGCGGCTTCTTCGCTTGCTTGAAGCAACTTGAATGAGAACACATCACAGTGGTGTAACAAAAATATTATTTGACAGATACGCTTGCGACACGTGTTGTAATTGGACTTATTATCAACGATGGTTTATTATTTTACAAGCGAAGGTAATTTCACGCTCTTTAATGTTATTTCTCTCCCCACTCTTAGAAATTGTTACTTTTCTCTGAGCTATTTGCTGATATAGTTTTGTTATTGTGAGGTTAGAACAATAAATGTATGTTAATTTTGAATTGCAGTGGTGCAGCCACCGGTCACGTTATTCATGGGGATCGATAAGTACGAGAGTAAGTAAAGCAGCGCGAAAAAAAATACTCATAATTAATACGTGTAAAATTACTCGCAATCTTCGATATACGTGCTCGGGCAAATTTTGTTTGTTACAGATGAAGACCTTATCAGATGGGGCTGGCCCGAGGATGTGTGGTTTCATGTCGACAAGTATTCGTCCGCTCACGTGTACCTTCGACTCCAACATGTCAGTTCAACTGTCAATCGGAGATTTAACTATGTGCCTTAACAGATAATTCATTAACAAGTTGATACGCCAATCTTTCCCAAAATTTTACAGGGCCAGACGATAGATGACATTCCTAGCACAGTGCTGGAAGATGCTGCGCAACTGGTGAAGGCAAACAGTATCGAAGGGAACAAGATGAACGACATCGACGTGGTGTACACGATGTGGGCAAATTTGAAGAAGACACAGGGTATGGAGGTTGGCCAGGTCGGCTTTCACAAAGACAAGGACGTTCGCAAGATTCACGTCGCCAAGCGGGTTAATACCATCGTGAATCGCCTTAGTAAAACCAAACGCACAGAGCAGGTGAACTTCAGTGCAGAGAGAGAACAGAGGGACAGAAATGAACGAGAGGACAAGAAGAAACTCCTGAGGGAGCAGAAAGAGAGGGAAAAGGCCGAGGAGAAGCGACGTCAGGAAGAAGCTGAAATGAAGTAAATTATTTTTGTCTTTCACCTTCTTTTCTCGATTTAATCCTATCAACAGATAACTCTCTTTCTGTGTCAGGAGCTACAATTCCTTATTCAATACGTCCAACATGACATCGAATACGGAAACCAGTGGGTACGATTCAGACGATTTTATGTGATTGGAAGCAATATTCGCATTTGCAACTTGTGCCTGATTCAGAGGTGTGTGTGTGTAGATTTCATTTCACCACTCGATTCACGATTATTATGCACCACCATTAATAGACGACACTCGTCAGATTTAGGCATAACTATATGTACACGTGGTCGCGATCGCACTATCGTGTAACGTTCGAAATTAAAAAAAAAAAACAAGCATGAAATTATGTAAAAATATCTCCGTATACGGTTTGATGACAAAAACAGGAAGAATGTACAATCTGGTCCAGAGTGACGTGATAATCGCCGGCAGTAGAAATCCCAGTTTCACAATAGAGTAACATTAACGGCTTCCAAGGCGTTAATTATCCACGTCGGGTAGTCCTTGTTCGGGTACGCCGTCAGCATGTAGTCCTGCACGAATTTGGGAAATCTCTGTTCCTTTATGCTCTCTCTGATGTCTCGCATAAGCCGCATTTGAAACGCGACGTTGTGGACAGTCAGCAGGTGGCACGACACCGTTTCGATGGTAGCGATTTGGTGCAGATAAGCGCGCGTGTGAGTCCTGCAAGTGCTACACTCGCACGCTTCGTCTATCGGTCTCAGGTCCCTGCTGTACTGCGCTTTCTTTAAATTGATCTGCCCCGTTCTGGTCAGCCCGCAACCGAACCTCTGGGGAATATATATTTATAGCTTAGTATATCTCGAACACATACACACACTTTAATATTCCTGCTCGTACATTTTATAATTCTCCATTTTCATTGCATGCTTTTTAGATAATGCGCACTCTGTAAAGTACTCACGGCTGTCCTCGTCGGGAATACACAATCGTACATATCGATTCCTAGCGCGCTGCATACAACTAAATCGACGGCGAATCCGACGCCCATGAGATAACGGGGCTTGCTTTTGGGAAGTATGTCCGTCGACAGATGCACCATTCTCCAGAAATCGTCTTTGCTCTCGCCACCGCTGCAAATCGCCAAGATCGTCACTATGCGATGCGAATTATGTACGTTATCATGTAAGGACGTTGATGTTCCCATAAACTCCGTTTTTTTGTTCCAATTTGGGGGATGTTGTTCAAACGGGCGGAACGACGGCTTTCTCACCTCAAGCCTCCCACAGCGTAACCATTCACTTCCCGCTGAACCTGCTGGCGTGCGCTCTCGGACCGCAGTTTCAGATCGAGACCACCTTGTACGATCGGAAATATGCTCTGTTCGTCCGGCCGCTCGTGCGCGGACAGGCAGCGATCCAACCAACGTGTCGTCCTGAAGTGATTTATCGGACGGTTCGATTAAATTCAGCGTTAAATATTAACACCTTGATGGAAGTATTTTGCTGAAAGTACGAAACCGGTGAAAAGTGAAATGAAAGTTAAATTGAAAAATTACGGAATATATACATATATAAATGAGTCATAAATTTCCCTTACGAAGTGCGAAGCAATACTGTGAAATATAAGTTCAAGTATATCGTTGAAAAAATAAAAATTCCGAGACGTCAGATGTCATTTAGATAAAATTTATTGAACATAACTGAGAGCTGCATGACTTTTTGAAGAGAAATTGCTGGAATATCGATTATGGTAATTTTTTACTGAAATATTCGCGTGATGATGAAATTGGATCAATCGAGAGAGATCTTCATTATATATGCTTAGTAACATATTTTCATCAGAGTTGGAAAGAGATAATTATTAACCCCTTAACTTGTACGCTCGAGTTAATTCGAACGCGCTAAACAGGCCAAACTGTGCACACTCGAGATAATTCGAGCGGCGTTGTATTTTATGCTGCTATAATTTTTCACACTCAAATATAATCGAGAATTGAAAATAACAATGTGAAAGCAAAGAAACAATTTTTTTACATAAAAAAAATTAATTTTTTTTGGCCGGTTTAAAAAAAAAATTGCGTTAAGGGGTTAAAACAATGGTTACCTGTGCATCGCCTCTTCCACTCTCGGTCCGGTTAGAGTACTCTTAACAACATCGTCGAGCTGCATAACTATGTCGGCACCAATTGCGTTTTGAATTTGAATCGAATGTTCGGGTGTCAGCATGCACTCTGATTCTGCAAAACGTACAATTACGATTATATATAAGCAATGTGTATGTATGTGTTCGTGTGTGTGAGAGAGTGAACTTGAAAATATATATCCGACTGTATGTGGTACCATCGTACGGTGACTTGAACTTGACCCCTTCCTCGGTTATTTCAGCAAAATGTAATAACGAAACCATTTGGAAACCGCCCGAATCTGTTAACAGAGCTCTCTTCCAATTCATGAACTTGTGCAGCCCGCCGGCTTTACGCAGAATGTCGGCGCCCTGTGATCAAACATGTGATCTATGATGAAACCACTTGCATAATCTTGCCAATGTAAATCCAAAACTTCCATCTCGGATGAGACCTTTTGCTCAAATTAACTAACAATCTTCATTATCGATCTACTCCCTTCGCAACAGCTTCGACATTACAGAGATATTTTTTTCCCGATTACAGTTTACAGTTTTCTTACTGGTCGGTTCCCAAGGTGATAGGTGTTGCCGAGAATGATTTGGCAATCCAATTGCTCCAATTGCTGAGGCAGCAGTCCTTTTAACGTTCCCTGAAAAACGCACGTCGTGTCCGCTGTGATGAAATCAGTGTACCGATTATTCCGACCGCTTTGAATCACACGAGAGGAATTTCGTAAACCTGCGTGCCGACCGGCATAAATACTGGTGTGTCCACATGATGATGAACAAGTGTCATCCTACCGGTTCTGGCTTTGGTGGTTTCGCATTCAGCGAATATTTCGAACGTCAACGGAGTTCCCCGGCTTCCCATCTTCGTCATCAGCGGTCTACCTAATTCCACGCTCGCTACTGTACGGTATAATCCGCACGATGGCAATTTAGACATAAGAGGAGAAAATATTTCGCGCATTTATCGTTTCATCCGCGAAGTAAACTGCAAAGGTTATGTCGAAATCGGCCAACAACCACGTGTTCTTCCTGCTCGGCCGTGATGCGGACATACGTTGTATTTCTAACTGCACTTCCTCGCATCTTCCCTCCTGCTCCCTCCCACTAATCACACGTCTGTTTCATTTAAAGTGCCGGGGAGCAGAAGAGTGTAACTGAAAATTACGACAGGTGGTAGAAATTCCGTTGCAGCCGAGGGAAGCTTGTTCGGAGTGCACGAAGTGCAGGTAATGTGTGCTCGACGAAGGACGAATTTACCGGTGCGTGTCGTCAAGATCTCTCGCGTTTCCGAGTAACTGGACGACGCGACTCTTGCACGACTCTGCGTCGCCTCAAAAGCTCTCGTCGAGTCAGTGGCGGCGAGGTTCACCGACTACGACGAATACTCGATTTGTACGTACCATGAAAATATCATTGTCCTATGTATACGGGAACGGGTGACGTTTGTATTAGTTGTTTACAGCTGGTGCATAGCACGTATATACGCGCAGGTGGTGTGAGGAAACCTGGTAAATTGCACACTGTGACGTAAAAACACACTCGAAACCTCGACTTTTCGAGAGCCTCGAGTGGAACGCCAAGCGTGTTTTATTCTGTCCACAAGCGAGAACACAATGAAACGTAAATTTAGCGCTGGGAAAATTGCTAGCGAAAGGAAAATGTAAATTCGACTGGAGAAGAAAAGGAGAGTGAGGGGCTAATATGTTGCTATCGTGTTTCTACAGGGGGAGCAGAGGATGAAGACTAGGCTCAGAGCGTGCGTTCAACGTTGATTACATGTGATGAGCGTAGTGTAAATGTTTGCACTATGATCGACTCGCCTTGGATGGACACCGACAGAAGGAGACACACCGGGAACATTCAGGAAAGAATCGCGACCGGTAGTCAGCCGGCCGACAGAGGCAGATATGAGGACTGAGGTGTCATGGAAACGGCGACTCCTGCGAAAGAGGCTGAAATACATGGTGGTGTGCGTCCTCGTGGTCGCCGTGATATTCGTGATGCACCAGCTGTTCTACTTCAAGGAACTGAATCGCGCTACCGTGGGCAAATTGATCGCCGGCTCGCTGAAGGACCCTCATCGCGTGGCCGTTGGCAGCAAGGAAGCTTCCAAGTGGCAACAGCCGCAGCATTCCAAGCTGATACGCGACAAGACCGGCCGCACCGTGTCGTTGCGCGGCTCGCGTGACCAGGATGTCACCAGGTACCTTCCCAACGCCAACGGCAAGTTCGCGTGCTTCGCCGAGAAGACGGAAATCGACTTCACCAGAATCAACGACGACTACTGCGACTGTCCGGCCGACGGCAGCGACGAGCCAGGCACCAACGCATGCAACAAAGGTTTCTTCCACTGCGAGAAGAGCTCGAAGCAGTCAGCAGGTATAATCATTGTTCTTGTATCCTCTATCGTGTAAAATTTGAGATATAAAAAGCTGTATATAAGTATATACTCTCTCTTTCTCTCTCTTCATAAAATCTCTATGTGTAAAATTACAGTGAAGGTACCATCATTCAAAGTCAACGATGGATTTTGCGATTGTTGCGACGGTTCTGACGAGTGGGTCGAAGCACCAGTGTTGTATAAACTCAGTGGTAATTCTTTTTTTTTTTTAATACAGTCTACAAAATAAGGATATGTATAAAATATGATTCTAACACGAAGATATTTTCTCGATTGATTAATTTATTAGTATCTGTTAATTTGCTTGTTTGTTACAGAAACAGGAGGCGTAACTTTTCACGGGATAAAATGTCCAACAAGATGTTAGCGAGAAAAGTGTGAGTGCCATAATTTTACATCGGAGAGAAAGTGCTGTCCTTCCTTTTTATGTCGCAGTTTCGTGGATTCGCAATGTTGCGATACAACCAAATATGAGCGATAACGTGTTATCGGTTTGATTAGCAAACTAATTATTTTTTGCCTCTTTTTTTCTTATCATAAGAGAACAATGCTTATATAACGTATGCGTTATAGATAACTAAAAGTGAAACGAAATATTGGATATACGTTAACAAGACATGCCTCATTTTTCTAGACAACACAAATCTGTTCCAGACTAGTATACAGAGGATTCTTTGTCAAGTACATCTCGAAAAATAATGTAATAATGTACGCATGTAAAAGTAGTCTTTTTTTGCTAGTAATATCATTTATATCTGGTAACATATCGATTTGTTATGCATTAGTTAGATATTCCTCACAATTTTCTTATTTATATATATATATATATATATATATATATATATATATATATATTTTATAANATCTGTAACATTTGTAAACAGACTGTTAAATATTACTTTTATTATTATTGGAAAAAATCATATATATTGAAATTTATATGTGAAATTTCCGTGAATGCAAAACAAAGTTTTTCACTTGAATTTGTCTTTTGAATCGTTAAAAATCAAATCAATTTCGACTATCCGTTTTAATTCTTAATTATTAAAAACAATTATTAAAAACAATATACATATCATAAATAATGATCACGAAAATTGTACAGAAAACAATTATATTGTAAATAATGTATTATATATGGCTTGTGTTTGATGAATTGTAGCCATTTGTGACTAGACTAAGACCTCCGGTAGACGCCGAATGAAATGAAACGCGTAGATTAGGAAACAACAAACGCAATAATTGCGTTGCGACGTAATGCGAGTTTACGACGAAATATACGATATTACAAGTTCCGCAAGTTCAAGAAATATACTCTGCGAAATGTTTCGTCGTTAAATCGTAAAATCGTAATTTGCACATAGTTTTATGTTTTTATTTTGATTCTCGAGTGAGGAAAGAATTGCAATTTATCACTCTGTCGACTTTACATTGTCAGACGATTCAATATTACGCTAAAAGCTTCAACAATTAAGGAGAAAGAAATGAGATAGCTTTATCTTACATTGCTTCCGATACAAGTAAGAACGTTGAAGTGCGACGACAAACTTCGCGCCTTGTCTCCGAAATGTAGTATTCGTTGTACAGGTACTCCCATTCTTTGCAGATTCTCATTGAAGCAATTTTCTTCCTCGCGGATCCAAGGCCGATAGGTGTCCCGCACTTGATACGGTGTGACGTGTATGTGTGTATTTATTTCTAAGGAAAATAAAAGATGTATCGAGTCGAAGTGTAATGAGATGCCAGTGTTGTTATTACTTCGACGTATTTATCCGTTGGTTGCCCTTACTTAATTTAGCAAAGGACCGGAGTACACTTTGCTCCGTAATCCACGTGTTTCTGGGGCCGTTGTGCCCAGCATCCAGCCACCACATATCTCTGATGAGCTTTGTAAAACCTCTTATATCGGTGTCGTTATTCGGGTGTTCCTGGTAATAGTGAAATTCGTGCAGGAATTGATTCAGGACCGCGCAGCCTTTGCTGAAGCCCATTAAACTTAAATTTGTCGTCTCAATATTGTAGTCGTCGATATCCTAAAAATAGGTAAACTTTGTACATATTTGACACCCACAATGATACTCAGATATTACAGACGTGAATTTTAAATATAATTATTTTGTAAGATATAACTATGCTATAATTCGTTATAAGTGAGGTAGATACATTTATCGGATAAATGGATGCACACCTCTCTCATTCTCAATGTTTTTACATGTTCTAAGCAGCACATAAGCAGTTCTCTCAAGTGCTTCAAAGCTTTGTGCATTGGGCAAAACGAGGGTGTGCCATATTTATCCCCTGATACGAAATTGTCGAAGCAACTGAATACCGCACTTCTAGTTATCGACATCCTGAAACAAGCGTGAAGTTACTGTAGAGAAAACTTGGTCGTTGATATCCAAGAGGATATTGAAAAAAATTATCTCACTAATCCTTATCGTATCTATTAATGGAACATTAATGATAAATTATATGCAATTTAAAGGAATAGTACTGTCTATATACAGATGATAATTAATGCTTTACCTGACTGGACGAATAACAAAGATATGACTGCTGGGAAACTGTTCGGAGAGAATAGTTGCGGTATTCTCCAAACTCCATTTCATGTATTCCTTGCTATCCGGATGCCTCTCCATATTTTCTCGCGTGTCCTGATAATTTCAAAATACCTCAAATATATATTGATAATCGCTCAGATATCTACCTTAGAATTCGTTTTGTCTCACAATACAATGTGCTTCATAAAATTAATATATAACTATTGCAACAGTTTGAATGCGATATAATATAGAAATGTCATACCTGACGGAAATATTTTGCTGAAATACTCTTTCAATTGATCTTATTTCGTTAATTATGTAGTTTTCAGTTCAATTCAGTAAATTTCGTAATATCTATTGTTTCAAAATTGTTTTCATCACTTTTCAGAATAATACTTTAACCCTTTTAGTGCCGGGAGCCGATATATCGGCTCCTGCTACACCGGCGAGAAGTGCCAGAGCCGATATATCGGCCTGCACCTTGTAGCGCTTTACTATTCGCATTGCGAGAGATCTCTATCAAAATAAATTTAAAATACGTTATAAATAGTCTAATTTCATTACGAGAGAATTAAAATAAATAATTTTTAAATATTGCTTTTCGTTTGGTTTTTATGAGCCTTTTACCAAATCCTAGTAAAATCGGCCGGTTATCTTCGCATAAGCACCTCTTTTTCGCCCGGCACTAAAAGGGTTAATTTTCATTCTATTTCATATTACATTGAATTTCAGGATGAAAATTATGATTTACCTCGAAATATTTATTATTATATGTATCAGTAATTTTTCTGTAACTTTTATCTCAATGTTCAACAAGTTCATAATATATACCAATAATATATACTCCAATACAAGTTAAAGTATACTGTTGAAATTTACTGAATTTAACTGAAAACTGTGTATATGGACAGAATGATAATGAAACAGAGTCAATTGAGAGAGAATTTCTGTGAAATTTTCAGCATTTCCACTAGGGATGGGTTGATAAAAATAAGTGACGTCAGACGCAGGTAACAAACGAACAAACAACTGAACGGAATTGTCTAATAATCTAACAAACATCAAGATTACAATTTATCATTCACCGACTAGGCCTGGACGCACCTGGACATCGCCGCCAAAGAATACGAGAAGATTAGACGTTGGTAGCGACTTCGGCCGCGTATAAAGTACATCGTTGCATCGGCCCGGGATGCCCGGTATATTTTTCCATATCCAAACTTTTGACCCCATTGATCGTCATCTGTAAAAATACAATCGCATGTAAATTTACGTACAGAATTTAATTCACCTCAACTGCGTTTCTCACACTTCTGTAATATATTCAAAGTTGCACGAATTTGTATTGAAAAAATAGATTCCGGACACAGAATAGGAAGAGAAGAATACGTAAACAAAATAGTTCTACAATGGGGGGGGGACCTGGTTAGTTCTTATTCGAGTTCAATATGTATTTTGGCCTATGGACGCAGCAACTATAGGTCTTTTTTCGACACTTTCTGCAGTAGTGCACACCAGTGCAAGGATTTTACACTAACGCGTTCTTTTTATCGAGAATGACGTCACATGACGTCACCAACGCTGTTCGTTTTCGCAGTGCAACAGCATGGGCAGTTTAGTGAACTGTTGCACTGAGTCAGGAGGTACGTGTATATTTATCTCTGTCTCCCAGATAAAACATTTTAGGTATGTTAACAAAGTTATTCACTGTCTTTTAGGAGGTTATCTTTTGTTAAAATACTACCGACTTACTCGTGTCTAGTTTATAAATAATTTTGCATTTTTCATGATATCGCGATGCAGCTACACTCTCACACATCGTCTGTAACAAATGAGGAAGCTCAAGAAATGTTAACATGGGAGAGCGACACGCCGTTCAATGTTAGAATTTCTATGTGTCAGTCTTTGTTGGTAAGAATGGATAACACAATAATAACTAATCAATAGTGGATAAGTTAAATTTCTTGAGGTCGATAAGTTCCCGGAGAGCGGTAAGTTACTAGAGTCGATATGCTTCCTGGGATCGGTACGTTTCCCGGGGCCGGTATGTAACTTTATTGCACATTGCAGAAGCAAAGTGAGGTTCAAAGATTCCAATTTTTGGATAGATTCAAATAAAGGACGGTACTTCCGACTTACCCAATGCAAATCATTCATACTATATACTCCAAGCAATCGATGTCATTAGGTTTGATGTGCATAACGAAGGTCTGAGTAACCTGCGTATTCTCATAAATTTCAAGTAGCTTAGCATTAAGTATGACAAATGTATCGAGGACTAGGTCTTTGAAAAAATATCAGCAGAGCTTCCGGAGTAATTTGACATCGCAGGCTGTGAAACAATTACTGAGAGAGGATTGGAGAGGCACTGTATAGAATGTTCAATCAGAAGAAATTGATTCTTACAAATTGCAAGAAATCTGCTGCATCAGAGCTAACTCGTATGATGTTAGAAGATTGAATGTCTGGCATGACTTGTAAGAATCTGTGGAAATATAAAAAAAATAATGTTAAAATAATGTTAATTGAGTCACTTTTAATAAGATTACAATTAGGAGTAAATACTTCGCAGAAAGACTCACCTCTATTTATATGCATTATGTACTACTTGTATAATTTCAACTATGCTGTAAATCAATTGTCATTACTTGAATATTAAAGTAAATAAAATATTAGGTAGTAAAAAGTAACACAATTAGGTAGTAAAAGTAAGTTGTTTCAAGATATAAACTTCTTTCCAATTTATTTTACATTGGACGTTTCTTTATAAAATGTAAGTCAGATGAATTTATAATACCATGTATCGAATCATTTTCATTGTTACAAAGAATATGTTCTAAACAAAGATGATATTCCATCAAAATGTATTTGCAATTTATTATCTTCTGGACGTTTTCTCTTACAAAAGATAAACGTCGCTCCATAGTANGTCATAAAATATAATTTAGCTGAATTTATAATACCATATATCACATAATTTCCATTGTTACAAAGAAGTTTAACATGTTGTAAAAAAGATGATATTTCATCCAAATGTGCTTGCAATTTATTACCTTCCGGACGTTTTCCCTTACAAAAGATAAACATATGTGTCGCTCCATACTCTTCTTAAGATCAAGAACTGTCGTGGTGGAAGCCATGGTGAAACAAAAATTATATTATTAGGATGATTGATCAATTCAAATATACAAGTATATTAATGATAAATTATTATAAACATCTCAAACATTAACGCAAGGTTTGGCAATTTTCCTCAATTTAAGAATAAAGTTATAGCTTGTCCTTCCTGTGATGTAAGTTCTTCTGTCGTAACTATCTGAGATTAATGCAGAGAGCAATGGATCATTTTCAATTTTTCAACATTGTCAATTGCCACCTTAGTTGGTCCTATCAATTCTT
>NW_014556585.1:0-7802 GCF_001313825.1 Dinoponera quadriceps
CACTTGTTCCGGTCATTGCAAAATCATTTAAATGGAAAAAAAATTGACTCTTTGGATGCCTTAAAAAACGTCGTGTCTTCGTTCTTCGAATCTAAACCGCGCAGTTTTTATGATCGGGGCATCCGTATGCTGCCAGAACGTTGGAAAAAGATTATAGACAACGATGGAGAATATATCATTGATTGAATAAAGAACTTTGTTTGCCTAATCACTGTCTAACTTTTACTCACAAACTCCGCATGCACTTTTGCACTCACCCAATACATAATCATTTTTTCCCGGAATATAATATCTCGTCCAAGTATAACAGTTTTTATTAATATATACAAGCTAAATAGGCGCGAACTATCCGCGAAAACGTCAAAGTAGCGTGAAAATAACGCGGCGATCCGCACAATTAGCGAAGATCAACGAATAGACCTGCGAATTACGGCATCGCGAATTTCAAGCAGACGCGGTTACGTAACACTTCACTTTTACCGACATTGAAGTGATGACGTAAACTATTGGCGAAAAGCAGGCTCACGCGGTGTATAACCAGGTGTTCCTGTGCAACGTTTACGCGTGAATGGAAATAAGGATGCCGCGAGTTTCTTGGTTGCGCGAACAAACGTGTGATGAACGAGACTCGTTTCGGCTTCTTTCTTCTGGCTGCATTCTTCTTATGGTGAGCCGATTGCGACAGCGATCAGCGCATAATTAAGGAGGATGCACTGGTGCAAAGAAGCGAATATCACGCTCGTTTTTGCCGCTCATTGCGGTATCGAAGCGGTTGATTGAAGTTGCAGTTTTACAAAAATGCACATGTACAATGTGGGTTGGGCAATTTCTCTCTTCGAACTGACATTTTCAGTCGTAGAAATACTTATTAGCCACACTCTCTGCCCTCATTAGAGTAAACGAGTTACGTTCACGACGTCCACGATGGGTTACCGAACGGGATCGTCAATTGAATATAATGGTCAAAGTCAAGTAGGTTGCCGTAGGATTTTCTGACGGGGAACAGAGCAACTTCACACTCGCGTATCTTAGTTTCCTTAATAACAGCTATAATTTCGTCTAGGAAACGCCCATGATGAACTATTAAACGTTATAAAGAGATTAACAAATGAATGATAACAGTCAAAGATAACTAGGATACCGCAGAACAGGATTTCCTGACAGGATGGAGCAACTTCGCACTCCCATATCTCATTTTCCTTAATAACAGTTGCAACAATTTCGACTATAAAATGTCCTTATAAATTTGGGAGACTTGCCGACAAAAACTGGATAGTAAAACTAACCAGTTTCTGACCAGTTCCTAATAAGATTTTAAGCATTTCATTCGTTTACTATTTCATTTGTTTATTATTTTGCCCAGTTTCTGGCCAGGAAACGGCCAAGAAACATTAGCCAGAATTTTAAGAGTTTTTGCTGGATAGAAATTGTCCAGTATTAACCTACTACTTTTCTTTTAAATAGTTTATGGCAAGCAACTGACCAAGAAATAATAGTCAGTATTTTTTGAACAGTTTCTGAACAATTATTGTCTAATTAATTCAAGCTAGTAAAAACTGTTCACTTTCTGTCTAGTGACCTGTTTTTCTTAATAACAGCTACAATTTTGATTATCAGACGTCCATAATGGACTATCAAGTATTAAAAAGCAAATATCAAAGGAATAACAGTCAAAGTTAAGTAGGATGCCGCGGAGTGGGATTTCTAGACAGGTGGCTTTCGGATCGCTCAGGAAAGAAAACGGATCATGCGGGCATATGCAAGTCAATTATAGCACTAAGTAACTAGTACACATTCGAAATCGTCAAAATAATCTCAATACATATACATCTGGCCTAGATAGAGCAATAAGCGAACGCGAAATGCGACGCAAATGATTTCAGAAGAGGCAATGACTTTCTATTTACGAAATAATTTATGTATTTGCGTGGGTTTTCTGATGCCGATTTCGAATAAGTTACATAATAAATCACAATTGCAAAACTGAAGCTCCACGATTTTGAAACAATTATCATAGAATTGTTCTGAGTTTCTGTTCACACCTCCCATAGTAAGAGTTTACACTGAGAAACTCATTTAGTTGACTCAAATAAAATTCTTGTTTGGACATGATCAAACAAATGTTTTGGTTGTGGGAAGCAAAATTTTGTTCTTTGAACCAAACTTTTACAATTTTCTCATCAGAGAACCAAACTTTTGATTCAGAGAACCGAACTTTGGTTTTCATTGACCAAAACATTTTTTCGCCCATATCCAAACAAGATTTGGGTTCGAGTCAATTAAATACATTTCTCGGTGTAGAAACACCGATCGGCTGCTCTTACGATTCAATCGTTGCGTCTTGATCCCGAACGTCCCGATGACTTACTTGATAGAGTGAGTTTCCGGTGATGTACGAGGCAATGTAGTGCGACCCGAAGTTCCTGATGAATCGCACAACGCTCGCAGTATCGCCGACCGTGATGTTCTCTGTTTGCTGCAACACGGAGTCGTCAAGGGCCAGAGTCTCGGCGGTACCGGCGAGCCGTTGATTGTCGCGGAATCTCGCGACGCGCACCAAGACGTAACAGTGATCGCCCGTGATGAAGGACGAATTTATGCCGAGGTGTTTGGCTATCGCAGCCTTCGACCAGCTCGCTGTGAAGGCGTGCCACGGTCTCTCGAGCTTCTCGAAAGTAAAGTCGCGGAAGTACGCCTGTAGCAATTGCCTGAATACAAATACATCATGTTACGTCCCGCCATTAATCGTCAAGTTCACTCACGACGCCCTTCTCCCGATCTCGAGTCCACGATTTCTACGCGGTGTAGAGGAGAAGGTGATATTATGGACTTTGTGTGTGTGTGTGTGTGTGTGTGTGTGTGTGTACTGACCCTTCTTAATATCTTCGGTAAGTGAATTCTAAC
Source organism: Dinoponera quadriceps (assembly GCF_001313825.1). NCBI lineage: Eukaryota > Metazoa > Arthropoda > Insecta > Hymenoptera > Formicidae > Dinoponera > Dinoponera quadriceps. The sequence continues at coordinate 2,905 of NW_014556585.1, forward strand.
GATCACTTATGGAATTATTTGTTAAGTAGTAATGCTGTCAATTTCAACTACCCCAGTATCCAAGTCTTTCTTAATTAAATGTACGGTTAACTTCAGATGTTACAACTCTATAAGCACGTAATATTCTTAGAATATTATATTAATATTATCGGATAAATCTATTAAATGATGTATTCGAGTGTTATTTTTATTACCCGATTTTTATTATCCGACACGATTTGATCGGACATCGCATTTGATCGGATATATCTGTTTGTTATTTTTTAATTGAATTATTCGGTCGGACATTTTTCTCAATGTATCTTCTAACATATAAGATACACTATATTAAAAATTCACGATTGTACTCATTGTTATTCCCTTTCTAAAAGAGTTTATCTTCATTAAATATATAAATATGCAACGTAACAGAACGCTATGTTTTTTTAAACGAAATTTTTTAAACCAATTTTTTAAACCTATTTTAGTGAGGAGCCACATTAACACTTCTATTCCTCCTCGACCCATGCAGTGTCGCTGCATTTTAAATAACGTCCTGCATAACAAGTATTTCACAAGAACGTAGAATTTTGACGAGTGCGATCGTTAAGTTTCAATCTAAAACCGAATTATGAAAGAAAACTTTAAATAAGGACTATAATATCACTCCATCTCCTCTACGGTCTCTCAAAAGCGTCGCTTGAATTGAAAACGTAGAACGGCTCCACTCCCGGGAACTTTTCGGAACGAGTTTGCCTCGGTCTCGAGAATCGAGGAGATCACCGAAAGATTATCTTGGTCACGCGTCAGCCACGTGCCTGATATTGTCGCAAAACTCCATGTGGAAGTCGCCGTCGAAGACGGCGGCGCCGGCCTTGCCCTGCTGCCTCTGTTTCGACGGCATCGGCGTGGGATTCTTGAAGACGTCGAGCGTGGGTTCGCGGAACACCCATGTCTCCGTGTCGTTGCGCGGCACCACTCGCATGCTGATGCTCAGGTAGCCGTACCGGCTGAACACGTTCACGGCACCCCCGAGCCGCGGTCGCTGCGATCTGCTGATGCCGATCTGAGAGCCGACCAGCAGAACGAGCGTCAACGTCAGCAGGAAGAGTCGAGTGCGTGACCACATCTCTGGCTCCGGCTGCCTGGGTCAGTGATTTCTGAAACAGAACGTAAATAATTAGCGTATGAGAACGTCGTTATCGTAGCGAGGCTGATCATGTCGAGCGACACTTGTGTTCTCCCCTCCCGAGGAATCCCGATGAATCGTTAATGAGACACCTGATGCTGAACACGACGTCCCGACCGATCTGTCGATGAACGACAGCGCGGCTATCTCCGTGAATCAAGCCGCTCTTCGATGACGACGAGCGACGTTCACCATCGATCCACCAGAAACGAATCGAATATACTACAGTTCACCGCCGCTTAATTTCGCGCCACTCGAGAAACAACGCTCGCGTTCAGTGAGCCCCCGAGGTACACTGAGGCGCGCACCTCGGTCGCGAGGAAGCTGCGGGTAGCCGCGGCTACCGGTCCCCGAGCGCACACGTGCGTCTCGCGCGGTGTGCATCAAGTTGTCGTCGTGGTCGTCGTCGTCGTCGCGGCTTGGCGGCCGTGCTATCTCGTTATGTAGGTCTAGGTGCGCAGAGCCGAGGTGTTTGCACGAGCGAAGCCCGCGGCCTTCATCCCCACCTGCGTGCCGGACGAGCACCTTGGTCTCACCGGTGCTACTCGGAACCCTCTCCTGCCCCTTTAGCTTCCCTCCTGCCGCGCGCAGCTGGATTCGTTAATTCGCTTCTTCCCGTATCAGCGCGATCAGGAAGGACGGCGCGACGGACTTCTTCCAGGCCGGCGACGAGTGGGCGACCGGTCGTCCGTTTCGCTCCGTCGCGTCTCGGTACGAAGGCGGACACCTTGTACGAACGCGCGGCGCAATGACGCGGACGATTGTCATGAATATCCGCGCCACCTTGGCCCTCCGGCGATCTCTCATTCGATTTGCTCTCCCGAGCGGAAGATACGAGAAGAGGAAGCGGACAGCTGCGCGACGACCACGCGGCTGCTGTCGCTCGCCGCTTATTATTAACGTATTGACGTAGCTCTTAATTAGAATTTGAATGAGGAGTGTGACCGTTCTCGCAACGTGCCGAGAGAGCGTGGCGAATGTAATATTGAAATTGCCTCGAGGAGCGCGAAAACACGAACTGACGACAATGATTAGCCAGGTGATGCCACGAGACGCGTTTCAAACGACCCCGCATGAAATAACGTTTTTTGCGCAATGTGACCTAGTGACACGCGGCGATCTCCGCGAGATTTCGAATTTGTGGGAAAAATCCATTGCGAAAAGAGAACACTGCAAATTCAAGTGCGGATTTGTGGAAGTGTAATTTGTGTAGCCACGCTTTGTGTAGCCACTTTTTACGCATTTGTAATTTACAGATTTGTAATTTGTTGCTAATGTAATTTTGCACATGTAAGTGTGTAATTTTTACGCACTTATGTACGTAAAATCATAATATTAACACGCGTACAAATGTGTACAAAGTGACTATATGTAAAATTATATACTTGGATTTGCAATGAACCGGAGTCGAAATTTTAATACTATACTTCGTCGCTTTTAAGTCTACGCCTATGAACGGAGAAATACATCCAAGTAAATATTACTTGTTTCAAATATTTCATCAGCTTACGTATCTTCAAATATTTCATAAATTCGTCATAAGTTCATCAAATTTACTCAAAATATATTCTGAATTCTAAGTTTAGCACTTTAATCAAAAATAGCAAATTAAACGCTGAAACTAAAATTTCGATTTATTTATTTCAATTAACTGAATTTTCAATTAACTGAACTTTTATATATATATATATATATATATGTGTGTGTGTGTTATTTGAATTAAAATTAAATCTATTTTGCAATTTTAGCTTCTACCGCATTATAGAATTAAATATTTAACAAAAGGCTAAAATTTCGACTCGAAAAATCGTTTGTCAAAGCGAAATGTCACACAGCATCGATCGTCCTACTATTGTCCGCGCGTTTAGGTATAACTTCCGGCAAACATCAATGCTTCTCGCACGCGTCGAAGAACAAAACGAATTTGAATCAAATCCGCGGACTATACGAGTAATAAACTTACCCTGCACCAGATAAAGTATCATCGAGCGAGAAACCGTTAGGACAACGAACGCCGTTTTTCCTCCTTCTCATATGAGGGATTAATACACGTCTCTTAATGTTTTCACTCGATTAAGCGTATCCGCCCGTATGCAATGTAACGCATCAGATGCGTCTCTATACACATATACACATACACACATTGCGTCGCCCCAACAGAATCGGCGGAGATCCGAAGTGCGGTCAGAGTGAAAGTGAAATTAAACGCTTACCACGAATGTATGTGTACACACCCAAAAGAGAGAGAGAGAGAGAGAGAGAGAGAGAGAGAACGATACACGTGAGGTTACAACTGAAGCGTGACATTTTGCCCGCAGAAGTTGTCGGTCAGCAAGACGCATCGCCGGAGGCTGGAACGCGCGCGGAAACACCATAAACGGCGCCGCGCGACGTACCATCGGCGACCGGCGAAGCGGAAGAAGAGAATGATGCGGTTCAATGGGAGCGTAACTCGCTTTGGGAATCCCATCAAGGGTGGCTGAGAGTCGAGACAGAACTCTTGCTTTGCCCGCGGGCTTTACGCCGACGCGCACCATAGTAATTAAGTTTTCTGTCGTTCAATCGAAGAGACGAAATTACTCGTCTCCGCGGCAAAGGGAACCCGATGGATTAGATTTGGCGGGGAACAACGAAATCAGCCCGACCGTCCTTTCTGTTATCAAACAACGGAAGCGTACGCTTGATACGTTCGAGCATGACGCGAGTTTAGCCGTATTGAGCGATATCGAGTACTTCCCACTTCGGTGACGCATAAGTCGACACAAGCGCATGGTTATTCGGCTTTGTTCTATTTCCCTTATTTATCGAACGTGCGACGAATGACGCCCGTGTCGATCAATTAAGTATACATTCTAGATGTGGTATTATTCGAAGCTAATTAAATGCCAACTGAATTTTATTGCTGTCGCAACGACGTTTCACCACAACGGTAACATTATTTTTCCCGTACCACAAATCATTTCGCTGTCATTATAGTAACAAACTAGTAATTTGTTGTAACAGCAACAAATTCTCTTCTGCGTATGCCCGCAAAACGAACGCGCGTACTTTCCAGTTCCTCGAAGTATCGGACATTCAAATGTTCGAATTCTCGAAACGTCAAAATTTCATTATTCGCGCGTAACGCGTCGAGGGTTCGGGAATTCGTGGCTTCGAAGCTAACACTTTCAGCCTTGATAAACGCGTTCGCGCAATGTCATTTCTTAGTAAATACAACGCATTTACGGCTGAATTAATTCGCGATGAGAATCACTCGACCTTTCCCAACGACTATTAATTTGTAGATACCTGTCTGTGAATAATGCATTCGTAACGGGCCGTGAAACGTGGAGAATACTAGATATAATAGCTGATCGCGATAGAAATTAATTTAACGTTTAATGAAGCCTCGTGGCGGCGCATAATAATTAATCGGCCATCGGTAATAATTAATGGGGGAACGAAAAGTTAAATGACATTTATCGGGCGTTTACACGATAACGTGCGGCGAACGAACAACGCGTTGCATCGACGTTTAACTGACATAACGAGCGCAACAGCCCCCGCGCGCGACCGTGCCGTTTTTATCTCCCGAACGATGCGTACACGCCCCAATTCGTCTCTTTCCCGTTGCGTTCGGAGGGCTCAGCGAAGCCGATTGCAGCCTCGCACAATGCCGCGCGCGGCGGATCGATTCAAATTCATCCCCGTGGCGATCCGCGTGGCGCGGATCCACCCCCCCCCCCCCCCC